>NC_068360.1:35429052-35674052 GCF_020536995.1 Dreissena polymorpha
ATATCGGATACATTTTGTGTACCATGTGTGAAAACTACTTACCAAATAAAAAAAAACAAATGGATAAAATGTGGCCAAAGCTCTTGTATAAGAACTTTTAATTACAGACATATAGAGAAAACAGTAAACCCACCATTCGCAGCCGGGTGTTCAATAGACTGGAACCGTTTTCTAAATCAGTCAAGAGATATTTGATTTATGTTAATTTTCTGAGAAAGTTTGATAAAAAATTTACCAAACATTTTATTTCCAGAGTGTTCACAATGTGTCACTTAAGCCGTACAAGGAAAAAAATCCCGTTTATAAACAGTCATGTTATTGAACGGACCAAAACCTTCCGACCTCAGCAAAGAAAGCATTATACGCTATTTCATAAGGAACAATACTTGCATATTGTGCATTGAAAAGTGCTGACGTTTTTCGTCACCAAGGTTTGTGCCGAGGCACAAACGGGTAAAATAACATACACAGTAATTAACCGCGTCCATGTTGATTCCGTCTGTGACGGTTGTCTCTTTTTGAAATACAGTCGCTTTCAGAATAAATGGCTTTCGGTATATCGGGCCTTCGGACTTTCAGACCTTTGGAATATCGGACATTCTGACTATAGGGTCATCGGAATATGGGGCGGTTGTCAAAATAAGTTCTAGTGACAGACCTTTTAAACACTGCCAATGATTTCAGATATAGTTATTTACCAAACTGCTGGTGAAAATGTTGAAAGCATTAGTACAAAATCATTTTAGTACATTCAACCATGTACGTTACATTGCTGCAGAAACTTAATTTCTGATAGACACACAGATGAATAAGTAAGGTCAAACGTGTATTTGAAATAAGTAATTAAAATAAACGCAGGTCAACGTCATAACACTTTGAAAGATTAAGTGTATTTATTAAAATAAATACATACTTAATTTCAGCTTGAAGAATATTTATTTCGTCTTCACGAGTCAATATTTTGAAAGTCAACACATCTCGTTCTTTTTTCAAGGTTTCGTTTTCTTCTGCATGTTCGGCTATTTCCACAGATAATGTTATTTCAGAATGTATGGCCCTGAAACAATTTCAGATACATGATTTTAGAGTACAGATGATCGGTACTAAAATGAAGCTATCGCATCATACTTTTCATAATTATTATTTTTATTTTTAGTTTTATTATATAATTTGATGTTTAAGAATGTCAAAGTGTGTAAAAACACATAAGATTATAAACAAGTGCATACGATACATGTGTCGCTTCAGTATGCCCCGACCAATCTGAACGACGATCTTAAATAAATAGCTCCACAGGCAGTAGAGATTGAAAGCTCGTGTAAAAAGGGCTGTAAAGCTAGTTTAACTTGGAGCTGTGTGAATACTCAAACAGCCATTATGCGCCTATTCACTGGCAAAAATATTCTACGCACAACAATGTGTGTCAGACCTACGAATACCGCATGATGTGCGCAGAGTGCCCTTATGACGGATGGTCGATGCATGAGAGACGTAAAAAATAAAGCATATGCGCTAGTTGCAGTTGCGTCGGTTGCGGTGAATTTGGAAACCACGCGGGCGCCTTTTTTCCGACGCACATTTGAGACAAAAACATCGATGCAATCTCGAAGTAAACTCAAAGGTTGTACGTACGCCTGTATGTATATGATTCTTTGTAAATACTAATTTTAGTTAAACCTTTAGCTTATACCAATTCATGAATATACACGAAATAATTAAAAACACCATTATTCTTGTTAAAAAAAATCGCATGTTTACTTCTATGAAATTTAAATCTTATCATAAGAAACACGATACCGGCACGTTTAGCTTATTTGTTGTAGAACCAAAAACTGTGTCTTTTATGTGTAAATTAAATGTTGCTGATGTTATGTATGGCGTGTCAAACGTTGCGAAATTCAATGTTTCCATATTTGTGTGTGGTATAATTGCATATATATGTTGTATATTTCCATTTGTGTTTGGTATAATTGCATATATATATATATGCTGTATCAATTCATATATATATGGTAAATTCCAATATATGTATTGCATAACAAATATATGTTGTATAATTTCATATTTATGTTTGATATTTTCATATATATGTTCTAAAAGTTCACATATATATGCAATATTTTGATATATATGTGGTATAATTCTGATATATGTGTTGTATAATTTTCAAAATATGTGTGTGGTATAAATTCCATATATTTGTGGTAAAATTTTCATAGATATGTCCTATAATTTGCATGCTGGGAAATATTTTAACGGGTATGACTAAACAACGGATATGGCTTTTTCGAGCGTTAAGTGCGTCTATAAACATCATGGTCAACAAAGACATGTGAGTAAAATGATTACGCATTTGGTTTCAAATTCTGAGTCTCAAAAGGCAAACAAATATTAAGTTTTGGAGCATTACTACAGTATGAATGTGCACATTTATTATCCTGCAATTATTTGTAACATTATGGTGTTCTTTCATTTTGTTTGAGCAGTACCTATTAATTCGGATATGCACTCTGCGGCTTATGTTTTTATCATGAAAGACGGTGGTTTAACAAATGCAATTTCCTGTAATTTCATCTTCATCCAATATTTTATTGATCTAATCTGGAGTATCATCGATTTTAAAGCATGATTTTGCCATTTGTTAAAGAAGTCTCTTTAAGCTAAACTGTATTTTCAGTACATTTGTTGTCAGTATTGATGGAGAGGAGTATCACATCATAGCATCAGCAAACCTTGTAGAGGCCCTGAATTCAGATGGTATGCTTAAACTTATAATATTTGTAACTTGAAGAAAAAAAGCAACACAATTATTATGTCAAATTTAGAATTAATAAGTGTGATCATTGTCAATCAGTTACCAATACTTCAATTTCCATTGTATTCATGTCAAATAAAATATACTTTAACAACTAACTGACGCTCGATTGGTCATTGTCTGCTCGGTTACTAGTAACATGTACCTCGGGTACATGCAAGTATTCTTACATGTACCCCGGGTACGGTAAATATACTCAAACGTACCCAGCCGATTTTAGACTGTACCCGACTGTTTATTCCCGCCCCAAATCTGATGTCGTAAAATACGCTACCGATTACCGTTATTACGAAACAAACTGTTATTTAAAAAAAATGCATCAACATGCCTGTTGAGTATGAGTTTCGATAATATAGATGCCATTTTAACAGAAAATTGACATAAATATGAAACTAATTCATTTAATAAATAATTGCTGACAACGATCGATTTAGCGCTAAAGTTCCCGGGTATGTATGAGTATATTTACCGTACCCGGGGTACATGTATTTATGCTTAAGTGTACCTGGGGTACATGTAGCTAGTACCCGAGCCGACAATGACCAATAGAGCCTAACTGACCATCACATTCATTATTTACGCTCTTAAAGCCTCTTTAAACATTGAAATGCGTTCATCGTTATAATTGATTGCAGATGTGGTGACACTTTGTATTTCAGACCATTCAACCAGGCAACATGCCTATGAGTACATTTATCTGTGTTGAGGCAATGTTTGTCATTCACATTTTTTCTTATCTCTTTACTTTCAAATGAAACTTGCAAAGGTGATTGATTACATGTTTAATGATAATTAGGGATTCAAATAATACAAAAATGTTCATGTGCTTGTATATGTTTTCCGATTGTTTATTGCGAAAAAAGTGATTGATTTGTTTTAATTTCAATTTAAACATTGTGATGTGGTCACTTCTTAAAGTACTGAATGTTTTGTAATTGGTAAAATATTGGGTAGCCGCACATGCGCATATATCACAAAACTTGTTTTACTTTCTGAAGAAGCACAGAGGTCAGGAGGCATCTAATGCATAAACTTATTTGCGGACCTATTTTATGACTATAATTACCATGTATGTAAACAATGTTTACCAATACTGTACATGAACTGATTTTGAACTTTGTGCATTTATGTTTGTTCATTTTAAAGACAAGCCTCTACATTTAAAATTATTTGAAAATTAAACATCACAATGGAAAATGCCATATTGCAATGTATAAAAAAATCCTATAGCTGTTGGTGATGATGATTGTGATTATGACAAGGATTGTTATGCTGATACGGATAATTCTGATGATGATAATGGTGACCATGAGTGGATAATTAAACGCCCACAAACGAAGTATATAGGAGTGAGCTTGTCTGAGCTTGTCTGTCTGTCGGTCGGTCTGTCTGTCGGTCCGTATTAAGTGTCCGCTCTCTAATTCAATGAATAGGTACATTTGTTCACCATCATGGGGCGGTTCGTCGCTCAAAAGAATTATGTCGATATCTCCAAGGTCAAGGTCACACTTTGAGTTCAAAGGTCAAAAATGGCCATAAATAAGCTTGTCCGCGCCATAACTATGTCGTTTATTGTGATATTTTAAAATAATTTGGCACATTTGTTATCATCATTGGACATTGTGTCGCGCGAAAGAATTACGTCGATATCTCCAAGGTCAATGTTACACTTTGAGTTCAAAGGTAAAAAATGGTCATTATTGAGCTTGTCCTGGCCATAACTTTGTCGTCTATTGTGAGATTTTAAAATCATTTGCCACATTTGTTCACCATCATTGGACGGTGTGTCGCGCGAAAGAATTACGTCGATATCTCTAAGGTCAAGGTCAAACTTTAAGTTCAAAGGTCAAACAAGTTACATTTGTTCACAATCATTAGACGGTGTGTCATGTGAAAAAATTACGTTGATATCTCCGAGGTCAAGGTAACATTTGGAGTTCAAAAGTCAAAAATGACCATAAATGTGCTTGTCCGTCCATAACTATGTCATTCATTGTGAGATTTAAAAATTACTCTGCGCATTAATTTTGTTAACAGTCATTGGACGGCGTATCATGCGAAAGAATTCAAGAGTTCAAAGGTCAAAATGGTCATAAATGATAATGGCATAATAATTCTTAAAAATCGCCATAAATTAGCTTCTCTTTTTTGTAAAGAAAGCATGCAAAATATTCTGTGTCAATGCAGCGTGTGGGGGTATATGTCACGTCTGTGATAAAGCTCTAGTTGTTTCCTGTACAGACAAGTGTTTTGTCTATAGGCTATATTAAACATTTGTTTTAATGTTGTTTAGAGTCTTTGCCTGAGAACCAAAGACCAGAAAAATATACTTCCAGTACTACATGGACAAGATCACAAACCCTGCTCCTCCTTGAAATGTTCAAAGCAAATGTACATAAGTTCAACAACCCCCTGTTGAAAACAAATTTGTGGGAAGAACTGTGCAAATCCCTTAACAGTAAAGGTTACCATTTTAATAGCAAACAGGTTGAAGGGAGATGGAAGACCATCGTGGCAGCTTATCGTCGAGCTAAAGACAGCAACAGAGCGACGGGAGCAAAGAGAACATCCTTTGAATTTAAAGCAGAATTGGACGATATTCTAGGGGAAAGGCATGGTACTTCTCCAGCATATACAATTTCAAACTTAGAAAGTGCTTCTAGTTCATCAGCATGTACAGGAGACTCGGAGGAAGACACTGACTCAGGTGAAGAACCCAATGTTAAAGATACAGTTGAACCGACAAGAAAAAGAAAAAGCTCTTCAAATCAAATATTGAAAAATTTTGAAACAATATGGTGAAGAGGAGAAGCAGAGAGAACAAGCACGTTTAGATGTTGCTAAACATATGCAGAATGAGAAAGTTGATTTATTAAAAAATCTTATTGACATGAGTGGGAGCAGTGGTCTAATGGTAGGACGCTGGCTTAGAGATCGAGAGGTCCCGGGTTCGAATCCCGCCCTGACCACTGGAATTTCCTTGAGCAAGAAATTTATCCCACATCTGCATCCTCTCCACCCAGGTGTATAAATGGGTACCTGTGAGGGAAATAAGCCAATGTGCCGTGGCTGCATACTGCGCCAAGATGTTAACGGACGACTTGTGACTCAGTGATCAGGGAAAAACATGTAAAGCGCCTTTGAACGCACCCGCGAGTATGAAAAGGGCTCTATAAAAATGTGGTATAAAATATAAAAACAAGAGCACCGCCTTGCGGGTGCAGACCGCTCATCTATTTTCTTTTTAAAGGTGAAGGGACTCTCATTTTCAATCACAAAGGAGGGAGGGGTGGAGTGAAGAGGGCTTTATAGTGTGGGGTGTGGACATTTATTGGACATTTATTACATAATTTTCCAAAAATGCGGATTTTTTTTTAAAAAATCGGGGGGGGGGGTGATTCTTGGGTGCGATGGTTTAACGGTATTTCAAACATAAAATAATAAAAATATTTTTTTTTGTTTTTTAACCGTTTCAAAAAAAAGAATTTTTGGAGGGTGGGGTGGGGGGGGGTATAGTGTGAGGGTGTGGTGGTCATTTGTGAGATGATCTTAAAAAAAAAAAAAATAGGGGGGGGGTTGGGATTCGGGTGGGGGGAGGGGGGGATTCTACGGTGCGATGGTTGGACGGTATTTCAAACATAGTAGTTTTGTCAAAGTATCAATCAAATCTAATCATAAATAAAGAAGTTATGGCAATTTTAGCAATATTTAATAATTTGACCTTGAGAGTCAAGGTCATTCAAAGGTCAAGGTAAAATTCAACTTGCCAGGTACAGGAACCTCATGAAAGCATGAAAGTATTTGAAGTTTGAAAGCAATAGCCTTAATAGTTAAGAAGTAAAGTGGATCGAAACACAAAATTTAACCATATATTCAAAGTAACTAAGTCAAAAAAGGGCCATAATTCCGTAAAAATGACAACCAGAGTTATGCAACTTGGCCTTTTACTGTACCCTTATGATAATTTGCGAGTGTTCCAAGTATGAAAGCAATATCTATGATACTTTAGGGGTAAAGTGGACCAAAACACAAAACTTAACAAAATTTTCTAAGTATAAAGGGCCCATAATTCCGTCCAAATGCCAGTCAGAGTTACATAACTTTGCCTGCACAGTCCCCTTATGATAGTTAATAAGTGTTGCAAGTATGAAAGCAATAGCTTTGATACTGTAGGAATAAAGTGGACCTAAACACAAAACTTAACCAATTTTTCAATTCTCTAAGTATAAAAAGGGCACATAATTCTGTCAAAATGCCAGTCAGAGTTACATTACTTTGCCTGCACAGTCCGCTTATGATAGTTAGTAAGTGTCACAAGTATGAAAGCAATAGCTTTGATACTTACGGAATAAAATGGACCTAAACACAAAACTTAACCAAAATTTTCAATTTTCTAAGTATAAAAGGGCACATAATTCTGTCAAAATGCACGCCAGAGTTATCTAACTTTGCCTGCCCAGTCCCCTCATGATAGTAAGTAAGTGTACCAAGTTTGAATGCAATAGCATTGATACTTTCTGAGAAAAGTGGACCTAAACGCAAAACTTAACCAAAATTTTCAATTTTCTAAGTATAAAAAGGACACATAATTCTGTCAAATTGCATGCCAGAGTTATCTAACTTTGCCTACCCAGTCCTCTCATGATAGTAAGTAAGTGTACCAAGTTTGAATGCAATAGCATTGATACTTTCTGAGAAAAGTGGACCTAAACGCAAAACTTAACCGGACGCCAACGCCGACGCCAACGCAGACACCGACGCCGACGCCGACGCCAAGGTGATGACAATAGCTCATAATTTTTTTTTCAAAAAATAGATGAGCTAAAAATAATGAAACAGAAATAAAAACTTTAAGAATTTCGATACATACATAAAAGACTGACACCCACAAACAATGTTTACAATTGGGTATATTGGAGTCACTCTGTCTGTCAGTTTGCTTGCTGTTTGTTTGCTTATGTTTTAAGTTTGTGAAGTAAACCTCTCGATTTTGTTATGCGATTTAAATGAGGAAACTTAAAATATGTCATCATAAAATTTAGATATACGACACACGTTTTCCATGTACATTGATCCACATGTTCCTTTCTTATTTGACCTTGAATTTTCTCATAGCACTTCATGGGGAATCAAACCCAGCACGTTAACGAGCAAAAGCTTATGCAATAACACTACTAAAATGGATTCTCAAAATGTCCTGATGTAATTGTTCTCAATTATCCGGCTGTGAAAGACCTAAAAAATAATTGACAAAAGGCACAACCCTTCACGTATACCTTTTCTTTTAGTTCTACACCCACCCATTAACAAAATTTATTTGGCGGGGGGTATCAATTCAACGAATTTGCTTGTGTTTACATGAGTGAAAGTTATAGACAAAAGAAGAATGTGGGGGGTATCTGTATTCCACTGGCACATGTTTAGTATTGTTTATTGTTCTTGGCCTAGTTTTACTAGTTTCATTGGATGGAATCCATTTAATTTATAATTCTAAGCTCACCTGAGGAATTTTTTTCTTCAAGCACCTTTTTTTCAACTGGATAGTTTTTTCTTCAAAATAAGACCCGCATTAGGGTGATATGTTTAACAGAAAATGCAAGGATTTGTTCAAGTGACACAATTCATAGATTGATAACCTAACACAACAATTCTTGTCTTAGCCTCCATGAATTTAAATGTTCTTTTGCCTGCTCTTTTAATAAAGGTAATACAGATTTCAATCTGTTTGAACATTTACATGTGTATTCTATATTTGTCTAGAGCAGGGGATCACAAAAGAGTTACCTGTTCATTTGTTTTGCTTTTACTTTGTTAAATATAAGGACACATTTTGCTCTTATATTCTTGAATATGTTGTTTACAATGACAGCTAGTCATAGTGGCAGACAGCCATGTGATACTAAAACAGATTGTGATGGAATTTGACACTTAAAGCAAAAATATATCTAACATTCGATCATCAGCTCAAGTATGGAATAATTACTTTGTGATGATTAGAAGTGATCTATGGATTTCAATGAAAGTAAACCAATAAAAACAAACACAATACCTTTATATTGATATGTAATCATTACTAATGCCATCATTATATACATTCTGAACATAAATACCTTAATCAAAGGTCAACCATATGATATTATGTTTCCATGTTTTTTTTCTAGATACATGCATGTTTAGGCAATTATTCTCTGTGTGCAGTTCTGAATATTACTACAATTCCAGATTAAATATTTGCATTCTAATTATAAATTGCATGCATGCAACTTTTTTTACTATACACTGCAGTAAGAAGCTTCAAACACTTTAGCATTTTGCATTCACTCAAAGTTTTAATGAAATAAGTGTCAAATTCCAAATTATGGATGATATTATTATTATTGTTGTTGATTTTTGTTTAAAGATATTTTATCGTTTGTAATGTAATTTGCTATAAAAGTGGAAGAGCAATTGTTTTTTAGTCAATTTATTTAAGTGCAATAGACATATTTTCAAGCATAGAATTGCATACATGTGAAAACAATTCTGTTGGATACACAAATACCTTATCATTTAACAGACATATGGACATAATTTTGTATTACTTTTAATTAAAAAATATGAAGATAAATGCATGATCAGGACTCAAAACTTACCGTCTGATTAAAAAATAATGTAAATAACTACTGAGCAGTATAAGTGAAAACCAAGCATTTAAAAAAATAATGGTCAATGAAAATTTTTATTAGTATGTTTCATTATTTTTAATATAAAAAGGAAACCAAACTAAATCGTCTTAACAGGTAGAACAGAAACCGAAGGCTTATTAATTCAGTTTATCGTAAACTGCCTGGTTATAATTGTTCTTTTCATAACGCCTTCGACATTATTTTGAGGTACAAATAATCGAAAGTTATTATCATCATTTTCCGGTTCATCATTTTCAAAAAGAATGTCAACCTCATCTTCATTTAAAATGCATAAGTTATGCAGTATGCAACTTGCAATGAGACTGTTTTGACAATGAACTCTATATCCACCATATCAATAAACATAAGTCTGCGAAATCTACTCTTTAACATTCCAAAGCTGTTTTCTATGAGGACACGGGTGCCAGAAAGGGCTTTGTTCAAGTTCACCTGTTCCATTGAAAGGTGACCATTATCACTAAATGGTGTCATCAAGTATCTAGAAATCGGATAAGCTCCATCTCCTATTATGTGATTCATTCCAGTAAACCCGGGAAGTGCAGCAAATAAAAGGCGAGTTACGGAAAACGCGTGCATCATGCACCTTTACAGGCCACCCACAATACACATCTGTGAAACGAAACGCCTGTCTTCTCGACAAACAGCTTGCACGATTATTGAATAGGGTCCTTTTCTATTTAAGTAGTCCGGAGACCTTTTCCTTGGTGCAGAAATGTTTATGTGCGTCCCATCTATTGCCACCAAGACTCCAGGGAAGCCTTTCTTTTTTTGAAATTCATCAATCTTGTCATTGTTCGGTTATGGTCTAAGAAAGTTGACTTTGATAAGTTGAAACGATCTGCAATAGACCTTACTGTCTCTAAATTACCCAAATACCAAAGCGTCATTAGTAAGTCCTTATCCAATGAAACTTGTTCACGACCCCCAGTGGCAATCCTTGTACGAAATTGATCATCAGCTGAAATTCTCTCCAGAACTCTTTCAAAAGTACCCCTTATCATGCGAAAAAAAGGTCTTAAAGTCAGCTGGGAGGTACTGAGGTACGGTGACTTCAACGAAGTTGGTCACTTTTGGGACATCATCTAGAGCTGCATCTGAAAAGAAACCAAATTACTAGTTATTAAATGGATTTAGTTAAAAAGCCTGTTATATTGCTTTGATTACGTCAAGCTTATTCATACTTTAAAACTCAATATGACTTTTGTGCTTAGTTATCTTTCTTACTTGGTTCAGAGCATTTTCAACCCAGGACCCTAATACAACCCTGTGCCATTAAAATTGCAATAATTATTCAAATAAAACTCAAATTTGAGTTTAGATGTTTGTTTTCATGGCTGTGTTAGCATCACAGGTCTGAAGCATGGTCCTAAGATGTTAGGGAGTATGGGTACACCCCTTTGGGTGATACACATTATTTAGCATCTTTATCGTTTTATAATCAATGAATTCCGACTATTAATCAAATAAATAAAATATATACTTTAATTGGTAATTGTCAATAGTTAATACTCGGTGTATACATTTAAACTATTCACGTCCCGAGGCCGAAATTACTATTCTTTATATTGTCCGACATTTAGTTAGTCGAAATAACATTGAATATAACAAGTGAATTCGTTAATAATGGTTAATAAGGTAGAATAGATATTTCACAATACGTACATTGCTACACATACAGCAGCGAATCGTGGCATTGTTCCACTAGCCTTATCAAAGAGCAAGTCCATTTCATTTTCTTCAAAAAGCAAGTCATTTATCATAATGGTTGAATTAATTGTGATTCCGTCAAATCGGTATGATTGAATAGCGAGAAGTGCCCCTTTCCAAGGACAGGGTTTTTTATAAACGGGAAGGGTCTCATATGTTGTATTTTGAATATTTTCCAATAGATACAAAAGAAATGTTCTAATAATCTTAATAAAAAACTCATACATCATTATTGAAATGTCAGCTTTAATGTTGATGAGGCCTTTTCCTTCCACTTTAAGCGGGATTTAGCCATCTCCGCTTTTCAGCCACGCCTGTTCAAAATATTTCCCGTGATGCAAATTATAGAACATATATATCAAAATTTTACAACAAATATATGGAATTTATACCATACACATATTTTGAAAATTATACAACACATATATCAGAATTATACCACACATATATCAAAATATTCCATACATATATGAACTTTTAGAACATATATATGAATATATCAAACATAAATATGAAATTATACAACATATATTTGTTATGCAATACATATATCGGATTTTACCATATATATATCAATTTATACAACATAAATATGCAATTATACCACACGCAAATGGAAATATAGAACATATATATTCAAATATACCACATAAATATGGAGTTTACCATATATATATCAATTTATACAACATATATATGCAATTATACCACACACAAATGGAAATATACAACATATATATACAAATATACCACATACATATGGAAACATTGAATTTTGCAACGTTTTACACGCCATAGTTATGTACCATTTCTATTGAACTTTCAATATCTTGTATAATGTATCAACATCTTATTATCAAACATAGAAATTTAATATGTAGACACATTAAATAAACACAAATTTTATCATTTGTTTTTAGAGGAGCCAAAGCCCTTTCCGCCATGATTTTTCGCCGAAAAGATGCAAAATTTACATCTCCTTTGAAGGCTATTTACCGCCTATATGCTTCGAACACAAACATACCATTATTCACATGAATAATTATTGTAAAAAATAGCAGAAATTATACGAAACTCTTACCTCTGTTCTAGATCACTCAGCGCTCTCTGATTCGACTCAGTGCATTTTCTGAAATATATAGTCGAACCGTGGATTGTATTATTTTCCGTTGTTATTATCCTACGAATATTGAGACGTTTCCTTAATTAACCACAAAATATCGTTCCTAAAAGAAGTTTCGAAGAGTAGTACATGTACATATTCGTATTTAGATTTTACTAAGTGTGTGTTAATGCATACGAGATACGTATTGTATTGCTTACAAAACAGTCCTTTATCGTCCATACACACTTAAAAAACATGATTTATCAAAGAATTTGATAACTTATTTTTTTGACGTATGACAAAGATTTCGCCTTGATGTTTAGTCGAAAAGATGAAAAATTGATTTGTGTTTGCCTTTTTTACCAGGCTAAATTCGAAAAATGAAAAACGTATACAACCGCTAATCGCAAGCATCGTAAATAGTGTTTGTGCTATGTTTGAAGAACGGTTGTGACTTTCCTCCAAAATGAAGCCCGCATTTTAATCTGTGTTAGCGAGTCGTTTTACCGTACATAGACATCTTTGTAATACTATAAATACTTGCTACCATCTACAAGTATTTAATCTGAGGCTAATGAATGCACTATACAAATAAAACAAAGCGATACTTCAGTTGCACCAGCATGCAGTCCTTCATTTATGAGATGTAATCAATACCAAACAGTAAGACAACAGAAACACAAGCAGAATAGATATAACAATACGAACAACTTAACATTCAAAAACAGAAAATCACTTAAGCTAGGGAAGGTCCACATTAAAAAGGTCCATGTCGAATATTTGGTATTTATTTGTAAACATTGACCTGCTATGATTTCATCAATAAATAAATAATGGACCTTCTTGTAGTGAAATAGTTTCGTTCTTATAGTAGTTCATTGCCTCTGACTTTGACTTTAAGTATTGTCTTCCGTTTTACCATTAACTAATAAGTTATACGACCTTACATTCACTTAGCAGAGTGATAACACGTGCCGCCTTTCAATGTACATGCATGATTTTGCGTTGTGCAGTCACTAGTTTATAGATGAAGGACAAATGCACAATGAAACGTTTTTAAGGTAATGAAAAGTTATCTGAGATTGGATAGAACACATTTAAGTAATTATACGAGTACATGTTTTCTATTGTATTTATTTCATTCTTCCGCGTAATATATGTTAGTGTAAGCCGAAATAGTTTACGATAAGAATAAATTTTCATTTAAATAACTATTAGTTGATCGATCGAATAAATAAAGTAACTATCTTTAACAATATATCCGTTAACATAATAATTGCTTAATTCATCCAAAATGCAATAATGTGTGCATTTTTTTTGTCGAATATGTGAGTTACACTTGGGTAAGATCACTTCTTCTATTGCATTTTATTATCAATCATCTTTTGGACACGTCGTACCTATCGATTCGTTAATTGTATGACGCTTTCGATACTGTATAACCGTTTTGTTTTATTTCTGTTTGTTACTGGTATATGGAAATAAAGCGAAACAAGTTTAAATATAGTTGAACATTACCTTCAAGCCGACAGTGACGACTTTTCGCCATTTATTTGACCTGCATTTTTTTCAAATCGTTATGGCGAGCATGTATACATTTACAAGAAGGACTTACATTGGACGAACCAATATCTTATAACAGCTTATCTAGTAACAGTCGAACTATGTTGAGCAATGAATGGTTATTTGACGTATTTCTTTAAAGGGGCCTTTTCACGTTTTGGTTAATTGACAAAATTTTAAAAAAGTTGTTTCAGAATCGCACATTTTTGTTTTAGCTATGATATGTGTGAGTAAACAGTAATACTGAACATTTACTATGCTCTAAAATATCCATTATATGCATCTTTTGACGATTCGAAAACCTGAAAATTATAAAGCGTTGCAATGCGACACGATTAAATAATTTGGAAAGTTCTGTTTTTGTCGGTATATTTTGTGAAAATAATAGGATTGCTTATATAGAGTACAAAATACATCGCTCATAGTATGAGCACGGATGGCCGTGTGGTCTAAGCGATAGACTTTTACTCCAGGGGTCAGTGGTTCGAGCCCAGTTGAGGGTTACTTGTTTTCTTTTTTTTTTTAATTGTATTCTTGTTTTGTACTGGAGCTTTTCAGATCCAATGTTTACATTTATCAATATAAAGCATTTAATGACAAACTTTAATACATGCCAAAAATCTGTGAAAAGGCCCCTTTAAAAATATTGAACAAGCATTAGACGTCATGAGAGATGCGACGAAATTCGAGTAAATTCTCGCTATAAAAACGATAGATTGCTTGTTTATCGACATTCCACAAAAATCATACATGAAGGGAATGTTCTGCGCATTTTTAAAACTTCACAGAAAAAAACATGTCGTTTGCACGAAACATTATTAAGAATTTACTTTACTCGTGCATCTGATGTGAACATGAAACAAAAACACAACAAAATAGTATTTCGTGCAATTTACATTTATATGTGTTGAACATTCCATATTTCTATGATAGTGAATGTTTAGTGTCTAATTATGCACGTAAAATGAGCAATTTCATCCATGATTTTTTTGCAATTAGAATCGATACTATTCTCATCAAAGTTCGCAAATATTGATACTGTTTACAATCTCAATTTTACGTCTTTGTGCACGTTTAACTATAAAAACAAACTGGTTATTGTGAATGTTAATAACAATACCTGGTCATTCAGTGTTACCACTTAATTTATGTTTTTATCCACTTGATACCTTCAATACCAAGGATTCCTTTTCAGTTGTTATTGTAAATATAACGTATGTTTGAAAGTAATATAAGTGGTAAACAAACATCATCTTTATTTTTCATTTAGCACTAATAAACTAGAATTTTTTCCCTTTGTTATAAACACTCTTGCTTCATTTTCGCTTTCATATGAAGCCTTGTTCAAGTATTAAGTGAATGATAGATGTTCAATGCAATTACACTGTCTGGTTCACTGTCGTTGCTTTTATAGTATTATCCTTTTCTTAAGTAGCAATCACCTTTAGGATTTATAAGTAATATACATTTAGTTTTTTACAAATAGAACCACTCTTGTCAATTCATGATAGCATTATATTTGAATAGTTATACACTTAAATAATGCTAATAACTGACGATCTATAAATAATATACTTTTAAGTCTTGACAAACAAAATTAATTTAAACAATTCATGATTATATAATATGTGTATATTAATACTTGTAAAAAATGCCAATAATAGAGTACATATATATATAAGAAATAAAACCACTTTTCATAAAAATGAAACTGTTTAAGCTAATGTGGTACTGATCTGCATATGCTCGTTTATCTTTGCAATGTTTAACCGAGCTGCTTTAACATATATTGTAATCATTTCTCTTTTATGTTTGTTTGTTAATTGTTTATACCTTTTTGCTATTATTTCTTTTTACTTATTCATTTCTATGGGATATTCATCTTTTTGTATCCCTATTTTATGTTTTCTATGTTTATTTGTATGTGTGAACATCTTATATCTTAAAATAGAAACCAACTGGACATGTTTTGAAATAGAACTAACTGGACAAGCACACACAAATTATCACTTACATCACCCTTCACCTCTTTAAATGATTAAATTATGTACTTTGAATGTAAAAGGGCTAAATAATAAAGATAAACGAATTAAAATCTTCAAATGGTTAGACGAAAATAAATATAGTATATGCCTATTACAAGAAAGTCACTTGACACATACTTTAGCACAAACCTTAAAGGACGAATGGGACGGAGACATCTATCTCAGTGGACAACATACTAATAAACATGGCATTGTCTTTCTGATAAAAAATAATATAGGGATCACAGTCGATAACTTTAACGAAATAATAATTGGAAGACAAGCAAGTATAGATATAAAAATACACGAAACACAAATAACATTAATCAACGTCTACGGCCCTAACATAGACGATTCCACATTTTACGAAACATTACAATCCTTTATAATTAATAACCAAGATAAAAATATTATAATCGGTGGTGATTTCAATACTGTCCTGAACCCATTATTAGATAAAAAGAATGGAAACCTTTATACCCATACTAAAAATAGAAACATTTTAAATAACATAATTGAAAACTACAATATGATAGACATCTGGCGTACAATACATCCAAACGAAAGCAAATTCACATGGCACTCAAACACAAAACCAACAATATTTTGTAGATTAGACTATTTTTTAATATCTGAATCTCTTTGCAACATTATCGACACGTGTAACATAAAACCAGGATTTATGACTGACCACTCTCTAGTTGAACTTAAACTGCACAATATACAACCTGAAAGAGGCCCAGGATACTTTAAAATTAACAACAGCATCTTATTAGATACACAATATCAAACACAAATAAAACAGGAAATATTAAATACAGTTCAAAATAATAAAGATGCAAACCCAAACACCTTATGGGAAGTAATTAAAGGAAATATACGTAACACAACAATTAGATACACATCATTTAAACAAAAAGAAACACACAAACTTGAAACTGAAACCATCAAAACCATTGAAACACTTGAAAAACAATTGCAGCAAACAAACACAAATGATACCACCGACATTGAAAATGAAATAACAATAAAAAAAAACAAATATTAGATGGAATCAATCATACACATCTAAATGGAATAATACTAAGAGCGCGTGCACAGCATGTTGAACACAATAAAAAAAAAAAAAATATTTCGCAAACATTGAAAAACGTAGAAGTGAACAAAAAACTGTACACAAATTAGTAGTCAATGGCAAAGATATAACAAACAGAACTCAAATACTAGAAGAACAACGTTTATTTTTCGAAACCCTCTATAAACGAAAAAATGTTGAAAATAACACCCTTTTTAAAAATACACATCACGCTTTAAACCAGGAGGAAAAACAACTGTGCGACGGATTGCTTAATGAATATGAATGTGGATTAGCCCTAAAAGAAATGCAAAATAACAAAAGCCCTGGATCTGATGGCATCACAATCGAATTTTATAAAATATTCTGGAATGATATAAAAACACATCTAATTAATTCACTAAACTATTCATTTAACAACGAAAACTTAACTACGCTACAAAAACAAGGTATTATATCACTTATTCCAAAACCTGGAAAAAACTTAGAATCCTTATCAAACTGGCGCCCGATTAGTTTACTAAACAATGATTACAAAATTGCAACTAAAAGTATAGCAAACAGAATAAAAATAATATTACCATCAATCATTTCAAAATCTCAATCTGGTTTCATAAAAGGACGTTACATTGGTGAAAACGTTCGTCTTATCCAAGAATGCATAAACTATTTCAACAATTCAAATAATCCTGGTCTAATATTCTTTGCAGACTTTGAAAAGGCATTCGATTCGCTTGATCATTCATTTATGTTCTCTTGCTTAGAAAATATGAACTTTGGTGAAAGTCTCATTCAATGGGTCAAACTATTCTATACCGATATAAACAGTATAATCATTAACAATGGCTTCTTTTCAAACAGTTTTAACATCGAACGAGGGGTTCGACAAGGATGTCCACTCTCATCATCGCTATTTATTATTTGCATCGAGTATCTATCACATCACATCCAATCAAATAAACACATAAAAGGCATATCACTAGAACCTGACGAAGAAATCAAACAATCCCTATTTGCTGACGATGCCACTTATTTTTTAAACGACAATTACGATTCTTTCCATAACCTAATAGAGGCGCTAACCCTTTACGGAATGACATCGGGTCTTAAGCTAAACAAAAGTAAATGTACTGTGCTACGAGTAGGTAAATTAAAACAAAGTAATGTTCAATATAAAAAAGAAATGAAATTTAATTGGACATCCGATGAAGCCGCAACATTAGGAATTACTTTCACAAATAATGAAAAGGACACAGTTCTTAAAAACATACTACCTAAATTACAGAATTTTAAAAACTGCTTAAAATCATGGCATTATCGTAAACTTACACGAATCGGAAAAACACAGTATTGAAAACGTTTGCACTCCCTCAATTAATATATGTATTAACAGTTCTCCCAAATCCACCAAATGATGTTATTAACGATATAAAATCAGCAATATTTAATTTCATATGGGACGGTAAGCCTGATAAAATAAAAAGAACTCAGTTAATTCAATCTGTAGAAAATGGAGGTATCCAATTAACGAACATTGACTCATTCTTGAATGCAATCAAATGCAGCTGGGTTAAAAGATACCTAGATAATACCAATACGAGTAAATGGAAATTATTCTACCAGAAAATCCTAAAAAAATATGGTGACTCCTTACTCTTTGAATGTAACATCAGCAATACTATCTTACATGAAATTGCAAACGAAAACAGATTTCTGTCTGATGTTCTATCAGCGTGGAGTGATGTCACTCATAACTTAGAAACCCAAACCAGCAGTAAAACAATTTTATGGAACAATAAAGACATAACTTCAAACGATAAGACGTTTTTCTATAAAGACTGGTTTGAACGAAGCATTAAATATGTCGACCAATTATTTGACTACAGAATTAAGGATTTCTACTCTTTTGATAATATATGCTACATATACGGAATACCTTCAAATAATTTTCTGAAGTACTACACACTAATCAAAAGCATACCCATACATATTAAATCTGAAATCAATACAAATAATACTCCATGTACTCAAACAACATTTGTAGAAAACATACTTGGAAGAAAAAACAAAACAAATAAAATATTTTACACACTACAAATAAAAAACCCTACAGAAAACTCCAACATCCAAAATAAATGGCAAGTCCTTTTTGGAGAAAAGGAACTTAATTGGCAACACATATTTACCATGCCATATAAAGCAACCATTGAAAGCACACTGAGAAATTTTCAATATAAATACATCCATAGAATTATAGCTACAAATAAATATCTCTTTAAATGCAAATTATCTAACTCAAATCTGTGTGACTTCTGCAG
Source organism: Dreissena polymorpha (assembly GCF_020536995.1). NCBI lineage: Eukaryota > Metazoa > Mollusca > Bivalvia > Myida > Dreissenidae > Dreissena > Dreissena polymorpha. The sequence continues at coordinate 35,448,346 of NC_068360.1, forward strand.
TGAAAACATTGAAACTATAGAACATCTTTTTTTGGGAGTGCAAACACATACAGCCTATTTGGAATCAATTAATATCTTTTCTTGAACAACATCAACTAAACGTTAAACTTTCTTTCTTAAATGTAAGTTTCGGAATTAACTCATTGAAATCAATAGACTGTAATAATATTGTGAATTTTATGATTATATTGATGAAATATTTTATCTTAAACATGAAGTACAAAAAACAAGTACCAAATTTTAATTGTTTTGTCCATAGTCTTAAACTAAAAATCCAGATTGAGAAAGAAATAGCCCTCAGTAATGACACATTACAAATCTTTGAACAAAAATGGAATCGGATTAAATTCGCATAATGTTTTTGTCCACTTATATACATTTCATTCTAATGTTAGTTTATCTCTCTAAAATAGTTTTGTTTATCTTTTTATATTTTTTTTTCAATCTGACAAGATCATTGTGCATATACAACAAAACACACAAGTCCAGTATGCTTTTCTTCCGACTTTATACAATTCATCTTTTTTTTTTCATAACTATTCCTCTGTTGTTCTTTTCTTTTCTCTCTAAAAAATATATATTAGCATATCTTGTATAACATGTCTGAACTTTATTGCTTTGTACAATCACTATGCAGTATGATCATATACATGTTTGCATTGTATGTATGATATTGAATAAAAAAAAAAAAAAAAAAAAAAAAAAAAAAAAAGTATTTCGTGCAAGATAACAACGTATTCATACCTATATAGACTCCGTACATATGTTTGGACTTTAAAATCGCTTGTAATGTTGAGCGTTGACAATACGTGCACGCGTATGTCCATAAAGCAACGAACGTAACACAGATTTGGAAAATGATTTATTCATTTTAAAGTTAATGTCGACGATAGACGTTTTTAAATAATAATCGTACGCTAATATCCCATTCACGGCATTTGTAAACGGGTATAAGCAAAGTTATCCAAATAGAACTTTTATGTTTTAAACACTGTTAGTACACACGAGTTTATTCGTACAGTTTGGTTACTCATTGAGTTGTTAACTTATAACAGATGAACATCTCCACCAATGCCTGTTAAATTCATGAACATAATCCAAATTTAATGTTTTCCGAAATTTGGCAACTCCGAAATTTAAAACACACATGGAAGTGATTTGTGTAGACCGTTCTGTAGGTAAAAATGTATATAGCTAGTATTTAAATACAATTTATGTACTTGTTATATCAATATCCAAACTTTATAACATAACGATCCTCGTGAAGTTAAGTAAAAATAAGTCATAACATTCGGTGTAAATTATTACATTATAATAACCCTAAAATGGAAAAAAAAAATCAAAAACACAAACGCAGCTTACCGAGCTTAAACGACTGATACTTTCTTGTCATCAGCATTATATGTTATAAATAGTGACGCAGTGTGTTATGTTAACACATACTTATTTCATATTCAGTTGAGGTAGGTCGAATATTTCTTCAAAATAAAAGGGACATGTTCACAAATTTCAATTTGATAAAAAAGTTTGAGATTTCAACACTTCGTTATAGTAAGGATATTTGGAGGAAACGGCCATGCAAAAGACTGATCGTACTCTTCAAAAGCAATTAAATTCATCCTTGACGATTTGAAGAACTGACAATAATATAAAATATATAAAATCTGCGAAAAGGCAAATAAGAGCAGCAAACACCAGGCGCCATCTCTCTAGCAGAGGTGACAGCACATGGCTGAGGACAAGAATGTCATTATCAGACACTGATTGACAAGCTTGTAGATATGCTGTCATTCAAGCACTCCAATTGCTGGAAGACTGTCGCTCATATTTCAAAGACTGTTGAGTGTACCGTCATCGCAATTTGGGTTAGAGACGTGTCAATATGTTTTATGTTTTTATAAACTAAAGAAGTAAGCACCTTGTCCTGAGCGACACTGTTGCATATCAGCAACTTGAAATCTGAATCTTATGTACAAAAGAAGACAAGAGACTTGTATTCGAAGTTTCCATGAAAAAAGTGAACATAGTTTCCTCGTAACTAGGCCATGTAAATTAGTATTAACAAATATGGGTCTAATTTATGTGAACCCCTTGATTTCGAATTCCTGCGTGCAGCACAAAGTCCCTAAAACAAATTTTAACAGTTGTATAACACCGCGTATGAAGTTGTAATTTCCTTATGTATGATGGATAAGTACACATTACCATGACCATTACTGAGTCAAAAAATTTGGTCAGCAGTATTAAACTTTTTGTGCATGATCAACTTGTGAAGACGGACATGACAATGATTGCAGAGCTCTTCAGTTATACCAAACACCAAACGCAATATTCTGCCTGCAACAAACTTCAAGCCACACCCCATATTCTGCTCGCACGAAACTACTTTGCTTGTTTGTTTAACAGAGAACAGAACAGAACAGAACAGAACGATACTGTATTTCTCCCAGGTATACATAGATACAACATGGGGGACATGTTACAAAATACATATCATGTTTTCGGTTCACAGTGAAAGCATGTATTTATAATTAAGAAGAGATATTTTGCTTTCTTTGCCTGTGATGAGACTATTCCAGAAAGAGATCATTTTTGTGTTAACATTAATGCTTAAAGGGTAGCGACCTAGTTCACTATATAGAAAGTGGATCGACGGGCTTTAGTTACTTTTCTCATAAAATCTTTGTGAACTTGTTCCAATATTTGTCGGTTTTCATATCCAAATATTTCGGAGCCATAAGTAAGTAAAGGTAGGACAGTATGATCAAAAAGTTTAAAAGCTAGGTCAATGGGTAGGTTTGCATTGTTAACACGATTCCAGAGTAGGTGCATGGCTTTTGAGGCTCGTTCTTTAACATGTTTGCGCGCGTTTAAAAAAGAACCATTACTTGAGAATGTAACGCCAAGATAATGACAAGTGCTTGTAATTTCGAGTTGATTATTGCCACATTTAAAATTAAAGTTTCTTGTTTGTCTTGCACCGAAAATTACAACTTTTGTTTTTGCAATATTTACATTGAGGTACCAGTTTTTGCAATAATTATGAAATGTGTTAAGACTGTTTTTCAGTATCTGGGTTGATAAGTTCAACCCCAACAGATCCATTTATATGCAGGTATGAGTGAAGGTCATTTAAGAAAAGTGAGAATAGGACTGGGGATAGATTTTCTCCTTGTGTGACACCTATTTCTGACAAGAAGTACTGGGAGCATTCTCCATTAAAGGAAATGCATGATTTTATGTTTCTGTACATGTTTAAAGGACTCGAAAAACGTTTCCATTAATTTGTGTGCCAAGTATTTTGTGCCAGAGACCAGCTCTCCAAACTTTATCAAACGCCTGAGAAAAATCGATGAAGGCGCAGAAGAGTTTTTGTTTGCGTTTTTTAAGAATCACTATTAATCCATGGAGGGTGAAGATATGGTCTGCAAAAGAGTAACCCTTACTGAAGCCAGCTTGATTTTCTTCTAATAGATTGTTTAATTCAAGAAAAGTGTTAAGTCTTTGGTTTAGGACTGAGGTAAATAGTTTACCCATACAGCTAAAGAGTGTTATGGGCCTATAATTGCTTGGTTCACTTGGGCTCCCTTTGTTTTTAAAAATAGGGATGATAGTGCCTTCGAGCCATGATAGAGGGATAATCCCTGTTTGTAAGACAGTTAAACAATTTTATGTAAAATGGGAGCAGAAGATCTTTTGTTGATTTTATATATTAATTTAATATATGGTCAGAAGGGCTAGGGGCTTTTGAGTTTTGTAGTTTAAGTATACATCGGCTTATTTCTTCCTGGCTTATTTCCATATTTAAGACATCATTTGTGTCAGGTATATGTTGTATATCATTGTTGAAACGATTATCTTCGATTGCATTTGTATTTATTTCTTTGAAGTGTTTGTAAAAGGATTCTATTGGTGGAGAGCTGGTTTCTTTTGTTTTTGGTTTGAGACTCTTAAGGAACTTTCAATATTTTTGGGGGTTTTTGTCATTAATTGCACGTAATTTAGCACTGGCGCATAATTTATCTCTATTTACATAAAATTTGATTGTCCTTTTATAATGATTGCTGGCATGTTTCAATGATAATTTATTATCTGGATTTTTACTAGAAATGTACTTTGATTTTGCTTCATGGTATTGTTTCCTTGCTTGGTGACATTTTGGGCCAAACCACGATTTATTGTTGGGGTAATTGCTTTTATAATTTGGTTTTTGGTGTGTGAATGTTTTTGAGCAGGCGTTTTCAAACATTGTTTGCAATTCATGTGTGATATAGTCCAATGTTTCCTGTGGGTATGTATTTAGGCTGAGATGTAATTCCTCTAATTGTTGTTTATTTATGTTGACTATTAATTGGTCTTTTTGATCTTGTTTCCAGACAGGGCGGCTAGTATTTTGTTTATTTCATGTTTGTTTTTTTACTTTCAAGTTGTACAGTAGAGATGTCCCATGATAGCACATTGTGACCATCTGGAAATAAAGGGTCAGTTTCTATAATTTCAAAATATGTGATGAAGTTAAAGCACTCGGCACTTGCCAATACATGACCAATGACGGATTTGTCCCTGAAAGTAAAAGCACCAGTTATTTCATCCTTAAATAGTCTGCCATTCATGATAAACATATTATTGTTTTACACATATCGAGCAGTAAGAAACCATGAGTGTTTGTACGTTTGTCTTAAGAATTTCTAATGAGAGGGATAGAAAGGTTTTCAAGTATAGTATGCTTGTACAGGTCGTTTTCGAGTTCTATGTCTATTCCGAAAAGTTCATTAGTATGGTGATCAGGAAGAATGAAGTCTTTTAGTGTTCCTACTCTACTATTGGCATCTCCAGCTATGAAGACATATTTATTGTTATTACCATATGAGGATAGTTCGTCCTCAAGTATGTTAAATTCATCAATAGAGTAGAAACGCAAGTTTTCGGGGGGTATATTATATGGAACCTAGTATTAGGTCTTGGTCAAAACCGGTTATTTTGTTGTCAATATTTAGCCATAGAACATAATATGTGGAATTTGGTAGGACATTTACATGTTGGGAAATACTATCTCTTACATAAACGCCAATGCCTCCAGATTTTCTCTTATATTCTTGAACGGTGCTTATGAAAGAATGTAAAGTTTGGAATGTCCAGAATGTCTGTTTCGTTAGCATGGGTTTCAGAGACACAAAGTACATCATAATGTTGTATAAAGTTTTTAAATTCAGGTATAAATAGCCTTTTCTTTAGGCCACTAAAGTTTAAGCAACCTAACTTAATGTTACTGTTTTTCAGGTTTGTGGCACAATGTCTTCCCCCGGGGGCCTAGCGAGCTCTCCCCGGGTTAGGCGTGTTTCTGGATCCAGGTGTGTCCCAGGGGCGCTGTATCGTCGGTTGAGGCTGCGATGAGCTAATCTGTTGGGCATTTTCCTGCTGGCGGTGTGGGAGTTCCCTGCGAGGTGCGTGTGGGCGATGATTCCTCCTCCTTGAAGGCGATGGCGACTGTTGTTTCCGCGGGGTCCTGTGCTCAGTTACAGGGGATGGATTTCGCTGGCTACGATCCTGTGATACAGCGTTGTTTGAGTTGTCGGACTGGGCACGAGTAACTCGTGATATTGCTGGCTGTGTATTTGGTTTGTTTACATTGCTAGCTGAGGCATACTGTGTGTTTGTAAATAAAAGTTTGTGACTTGTTACACGGCTGCCTTGCATGATAGTATCCCAGTTGGTAAAAGGCATCGGCGACAACGCGTCTATCTTGGATTATTTTGGCAGGGTATACGATGCTCACCTTACTGTTCGGATGTTCTTGCCGTAAGCGCTTGTACTGGGGCCATAATATCTTACGTGCATCGACAATCTCGTGTGGGAAGTCTCTGTTTATGTAGAAATGTGTACCACGGAGCTTTCTGGCTTTCGACAGTATGAATTCAGTGTCACGAAAGTCTAAGCAGTAAATAATGATGGGTCTTGAGGAGCCGTGCCGGAATTTTCCTAGCCTGTGACATCGAGGGATAGGAGGACATGGGTCGATCTCGAGCTTCTCTCTTTGGATAGTGGATATTTTGTGAAAACAATTTTCGTCCCTTTCTTCCGGGATGCCACTTATAAGGAGGTTATTTCGGCGGCATCTAGATTCGAGATCTACTTACTTATATTCAAGAAGCTTAATTCGCCGATCATGGTCAGACATTGTTGTTTCTATTGAATTAACTTTGATTTGTAAGTTCAGGCAACTGTCAACTTTACTAGATACGCCTTTCATTTCCTTGAACAACATAGATAGCTTATTATCAAGGGAGAGATTCTCGTAGTCCGACAGTGTTTTAGACAGTTTGTACTCACTGTTGCTGCCTGTGTTCGCTCGATGTCGCTTTTTCTCCCTTCACGCCGTTGACCACGATCCGCCATTTTGACTGAAAGTCTCATTGTCCAGCACATTAAAGTCATTATTAGTGACGAATTGCGATAGATCGTCTGAGTTTTGGTGCTCCATGTTGTAAAAATTCTTTATCTTATAGTCTAGCACAGTCACATACCAACATTAAATGTTTATAACATTATTTTTTGTTGTTGTTTTTTTAATTTTTCACACTGCTTTAAAAAAACACGGTTAACCGCGCACTCGACCGGAAGTAGTAACATGTTCTTTGGACTGAACTTTCCAAGCCAAATTTTGCTCAACAGGGCGCCAGATCAAGTATGCAGTACCAGTAGTCAACCAGTACTAGTCAGATCTGAGGACCAGTGAAGCAGAAAAAACATTGTGATGTGAACAATGTTATTGCAGGTATAATTAAAATAATTTACAGTTTGTGGTGTTAAAAGTGAGCTGTGGGATATGTGTACGTCACTGTTACTGTGTAAAATGAGCACTGTTATCCAACCAAGTAATTGCCTTATGTGTCATAAACTTGCAAAACTGTAATATATCAGGGATTTTAATTGAACAGACGTCTGCGTTTGGATGCAAGCATACTTAGTTACACTATAATGCAATCAATTAAGATGATATAATTTAAAAAAGTAAGCATCATTGAAGATTCCAATTTGGAACTATTTATCCATTTAAATGTTTCAAATATTCTTCAAATAATTATTGATGACTTTACACGTATAATTAATGTATCGTATTCCTTATCCTGGAAGAAACATGTATAAGTGCCAGTAATACTTGGATATCTAAATATAGCACGGATCATCTTCACACAGCAGGCTGTTACAGTTCTGCGGTAATCCCGTTGAAGGCGTCCATGTAATTAAAAGGACGTACTGGCAAAAGGCAGCATATTGCATCGAACGATTCGTGTCCTTCACACCATCCGCCTATTGCTTAAACACGTCGCTCCGAAGCGTGTACTAGATGCGGAGGGTAGGAGGATCGGTTACAACCAAACCGGTTTCATAAATGATATGGACACATAACTAAATCAACAACCCTTGATAAATCTAGATATGTATATGTTATTATCAACTTTAAAAAAAAACATAACCGCTAGTGTTTTGACATTTTATGAGAACTTTTTACATGTTTGATATTTATCTTTAAAAACTGCTTGATGGATATAACTTTTTTTATTCCGTTAACCAGAAATGCAGATCCATATCTTGATCCATGCCAAAAACACTGGTTTGTCTTCATAACGCTCCAATATGGGACAATGCCCGCAAACACACTAAGAAGGTTGGCTTACGGATGGAAAAGGCTGGTCCAGGACAGGCCAACGTGAACTTTGCATCACTGCAAAATCAGGGATTAATGTTGGCTGTCAGGCAGCAATTTGCTGTTAATGCATCTTTGCTTCGTCGTAAGTTAGACAGTGTATCATATCGTAGAAAGAAATACAATTATAACTTACATGAGCCTGGGTTTTTTATTTGCTCAAGTAACAACACAAGCCCCTTTTCCTATTCTGTCTCTATGCCTCTTCCTCTTTCTGTCAGCCTCTCTCTTTTACCATCTCGGGCGTTGCAAGCCCCAGCTACTCGCGTTCTTTGACCTTTACCAGTAGCCACTGGTACATCATAAACATCACTGGTAAAATGTGTTCATTGTACAAAGAATTTATTTAATGAAAATAATTAATATGTTTACCTGTGTTTATTCCTGTTTCCTTTCAAGATTATTTTCCCAATCAAATATATATGTTTCTTCTTTGTATGTAACAATACCACGTATGGATATATTAAAACATTATATACAAATTGTTGCAATATTCTCAAATGAAATCAACTGATAAAATTCCGTATTTTAAGCAAACCCCTTTGTTTGGTGCACGAAAGTGACAAAGTCTAGTAATTTTCTTGGATTAAAGCTTCTACACGAATCTCTTCTTGGTTTACTTGATTTTTGCAGCCTATTGAAAAGAGTACAGTAATACTAATTTGACAATTTATGGTCTATATTAAGGTAATGGATCGTATATGAGTGTTATTATTATCCTATATGTTATCTTCAACCTTCAGGGCATTTACATCTTGAGGACATTAATTATATCTGAAAAAGAGGAAATGCAGAGTGAATTTTTGGTCTTTGGTGTTAGCATTTGCAAATATATTATCATAATACAGTTTGTTATACATTTGCTGTGCATTACAATCTAAATACATTAAATATAAGTTTGGGTTTAAACAAATAAACTAAAACAAAAAAATGACAGTCCGCTAAGGCTTCTGATGATGGCTTCTGATGATGAATCATATTTATTTGCGCGAATACTGATGTTTATGATAATGCCAACACGGCCTCTGCTCTCTGTCTCAAAACGACTACGTGAGTGATGAGTTTGCAAGGAAAACGAATCATGTGATTAGTTATTCAACACTTTAACATACTTTTACAAAAAGGACATATGCCATATTAAAATTAAACACTTACTTCTACCATGTTTGATAAAACTGGCTCCGCCATATCGTTTCCGCTTTATTTGTTTAGCTTATCACGACGCGCGATTGCAAAGTGTTCGTTCATATTTAGTCGGGGAATCCTGGCCGATGATGCGGGTGGATGTACGAGACGGTAATAAAATGTGCGTTAAAGCTCTTCAGTGCAAAAATGTGAATATAATTCATTTCTCGATGATATTCACTCAGAAAAATACAACCATTTATTTGTAAAAATATATGGGTAATATATGAACCAAGTTGAAGGGAATAATCTGCACATTTAAGGAAAAACTAAAGTGATGTCACTAAAGTTTTTTCTTAAAATTGAAGGCAAAACGCAAATTCTAAGATTCATTTTACTTTACTTAATTAAAATTATAAATTTTGTAAATACCACTCGTAGTCTGCTTCGTTTCTAAAAAGAGTTAATATATGTATAATGATAATGTTGTTGTTATATATAATCTTCACGTTATTAGTCTAAATATTACCGTCGTTTGGATAAGAAGTATGCCACAATCCCCACTACAATCGCAAATGCAGACGTAAATCCAATTAACGTATACCTCGACATGATTCCTGAAAATAAAACACATATAAACATATCATGTTAATATTATTGACTGCATTGTACATTGATGTCATTAATCCATTATTAATTTGAATATATAAAAAGGTTCCTATGTTACTTTATACGCAATAATAGCTTTTGTTTCCATTTGTCACGGGAATTAGTATATATTTTAAGTGATTTACATGTTCAAAACATATTTCAGTCATATGTTGTGTAAAGCAATATATAGTGAAAAAGGTTAACTAGTATTTTAACAATAAATATATATGTGTATACTTAATCAATAAACCATGTTTCCCGATTTGCTCTATGCATTCAAGTATTTGACATAGATCTAACTAACTGTTCGTTTTATGTATACTTTATTAATAATCCACCTACATGTGTATTTTCAAAATTAATATCCAGTACGTCAAATGAACTTTGTATGGAGATCGTGTATCGTTCATTCGAAACCCACACTCACTCAATACGCTGAGTTAGAAAATAATCGTATTCATTAATATTGCACTGTTTCCAGTTCCGAACGAACATTCAATCTATGTAGCTGCTCGTTATTTAAATAGTTACGTGCAGGCGGGTTTCTAATTGTCAAATTATCAATAACTGTTCTCTTTTGTCGTAATAATCGTTATCCGATAAAATGATCGATTTTTACATATCTGCATTTGAGATTAAACGACAAGTTAATACAAATATATAGTATTTATATAGCGCAAACACTTTTTACATATTATATTGCGCTTTACAATTACACATTAAGCATTTAGATGAACAATTGTAAATAAGATACATTTCTGTTTAATAACCTTATAACAATCAGAATTTACTATTCAAGTTTATAAAAATGCGGACTTAATATCAATTCGACTGGTACGTTCATTGTTTGTAAAATTGTCAAAATAAATGTATTTTAAACCTTGAAACCTTGCTTCAGATTGACAATTTCTAAAGGTACTCGGGTAGATTGTTCCACCATTTTGGACCGACGACGGCAAGAGATCTATCAGCCAAGTGTGTTCGTCGTCTCAGGATGTGCAATGTTGTCTCTTTTTGAGATCTTAATTTGTAGTGTACTCGAGCAGGTACAAACATTTCCCTAAGGTACACTGGATCTGTATCATTGATTACGTGTTAAGTGTGTTGGTCATGATGACACCGAGATCTCTTACATGATTGAACAATTTCAATTCGCAACCACAAACAGCCACGTTTGATGCACTCGTTTTCGCCTATTGTTGCCTGGTCCCATATACAATAATTGAAGTTTTTGATTAGTTTTAGTTTAAAGGTTGATATCCACTATATAACATATTTTATGCAACTATCAAGATGCTGAAAAACAGTTGACTTATTTTCGGAATTACCTATTTGAACTTTAAATGCAATCTTATGATCAACGCATATCCATAAAGATCGGCCGGGTATGTTCAACCATTCTGTTAAGAGCAGATATTTACAAGGTAAATATAACTGGTCCGGTACAAGAACACTGAGAGACATAGAAAAGCAATTGTTCAGTTTCAGATGTTGACTGTTCGACTTTCATTGTTATGTTGGTGAGATAGGAGTTTATCCATTTTAAGGGAATGCCATAAATACCAAATTCGTCTTGAAGAAGGCGAATAAGTATTGGGATATCAATGGTGCCTCTCCACTCAAGTCAACAATTGACACGACAGTAACTTGTCCTTCCTCATTTCTAGATGGTTTTTGTACATTTTAAGAAATGTCGTTTCAACTCCATGATCTATTCTATTGGCACTTTGGTGAGGTGGAAGGAATTTTTTAGCCTCAGTATGAAAAATGATTATTTATTTGGTTTAATGCAGCTTTTTTCATAAGGTTTGAACGAAAAGTCACATTTGAAACCAGACGATAGTTTGGTAGTTCCAAAGTGAGACCGTTCTTCTTTAATAATATTTTAATCACAGCACTTTTCCATGTGTCAGGGAAAACACCAGTCAGCAACGATCTACTTACAATTTCTGTCAATATAGGTGCCATTTCTGACAAATGTTTTAGTCTTAAAGTTGGGATCACAACCAGTTCACATGTAGCTTTGGATGCGTTTACAAGTTTGACAATATCTCTTTGGGAGAGTGGTTTGAAAACAGTTAATGGATTCCTGATCACAGGTTGATTTGAGCAACACAAATTACTGCTGTGTGCTGTTTAAACGGGCAATTTGCCCAAGCCATTTCATATTTTGATAATCTTATTGAGTATCGCATGAATTCACAAGCCAAAGATACTGCAGTTGTATGCAGTGAAAGTGAGTTTTCCTTCGATCTACTCAGATTTGTCTAGACATATCAAATGTGTCACGCAGAAAGATTTTTTCTATGGATCGTTTATACTGCTATAGCTGTTTAAGGTACCCAGAATACCATCTTAACCATTAACATCAGATGAGCTGTCTACAATTTTGTTTAATTCTTGGAAATCTGCTTATAACATATCTCTTGACACATACTTCCAATTTCTTGACTTTATTTCTTTTCTGGTTAAGTGAACTTTAATTGGTCCGCTCATCATATGTGCGAAAACGAGTTGCTCCCGCGATAGGTAATGTAATGACAACATAATATATAACGTTGTTTATTACCAAAGCTTTGATTCAGTGGAAAGAAAGCAAACGTGTTACACATTTTGCCATAAGAATCCTTTCATAGCTAACAAACGAAATGTAGCTCTATTGAAATATTTGTCTAGGCTTTAAATGAACTAAAACCATTGTTGCATAGTTGTACGTTGTATTTTCTAACATACCTTCTTTGTCATTAACTTTTACTAAAAACTTGTCGTTGGTTTTCTATTATAGAATAAAAGTCCATTCCAACATATCCTATAACAATGAGTAAAGAATGAATGTCGCCAAAACCTTTAATAAGCCAAATTAACTCATTTGGTTTTGTTATGTTTTCCTCTTAATTAAGTAAAACCACATCTTCTGTACCCAAGTTTATGTGGAATGCTATCAATGGATCAGTTATACAAAAGAACTAACTTTAGTTCCCATGTATACCAATAAGATGAAAACACGCCGTCGGATACAGATCGAATATATCCTCCATAAATGCCGTGTAAGGTCGGTGCTTAAGAAAGAAAAGCTAACATTCCAAAGTTTCATTTTAAATCAACATAAATAAAGAAGATAGCGCATAAAATCATAAACGTTGAGGAAATGTATTATTCATATATTGCTAAAGATTGCTTTTACACATAACAAAAAAAACGCTTTATTCTAAGTCGGAAAGTTATCCCAGCACATATCTTCATTTTTATGATATGCAGTATTCAGAAGCTGTCACAGCTAGGGATAACGGTTGTGATGTTAGTGAAACCTTTTTAAAAACCTTTCTTCTACATAGATTTGTATACATGTTTTCAGGTAAACTTTTTTGCAGTCGGGCTTATTATTTTATGAGTGAAACCTGTTTAAGACCTGTGTCGTTCAATTAATCACAAATACAGTTTTTCGAGTGTTCGTTATCTTGTTAAAAGGGTAAAGAGAACAACAGATTTTGAATTTGTGTTACAAACCAATGTTAAACATTTAATATCTTGCATATTTGATGTTTAAACGTATGCATGATACATACGGCTCTTAATAGCACACCATACAGTTCGTTATCTAAACAACGCGCAGGACGCCCACTAATATGGCGCACCCTTTAAGGACAAGAACAGCTAGGTGTAAGTTATCAATAACAGTTAATTGTACATAATGTCACATCGTTTGACTGCCGTTTTACGTTTACACTTAAATTATGTTTGCAAATGTAACTATAGTTATAATTCTTAGTCTAGCAACCACCGCACCTACCTAATTCAGGGGAGATACGTTTTTTGTATATTCACGAAAACCGACCCCACTGTAGGTTGCTAAAATACGCGTCAATTACTCGTTGAAAACGTATTTTTAGCAAATAAAAAGTACATGGATCTAATAGAACGATGAACAAACTTGAAGAATTTGACCAACATATTACGCGATCGCGTTGATTTCTTTGCCGATTTTTTATGGTAAATTTTCATTTTAAATTATTTATTTGTTATATTACGAATTCTAAGTATTTAATGGTTTTATTTAGAAGAAAAATGTATACTTTACATAATAAAAAATAGAAATCTGAAATATTTTGCGCGTATATGTTATGTTTGTTATTTTATAATTACCTGGTAAAATACAACAAGGGAGGTAACTGTTACATTGTAAACAAACAACAACAACAACTTGGCTGTAACACTTGAGAAGTTTATTGGTTTGTTTAATAATATAATTATAATACTTACACCTGTGTATGTTTTTTTATTTGTTTGAACCCATTGAACTTGTTTTTGTGTAAACAGTAAGGATAACAATCGACTATATAACTGTTTTATTTATGACACAAAATTTTACGATTTGTACCAAACTTCATTCGTACCAAATTTCATTTATTTTACATAATTATTGAAAATAACATTGATACAGATAGTCGTACCTATTGATTGAAATTTTGTATATTTTATAGATTACACAGTCACTAATGAACTATGAGTGAAGACCTGTATGATTCTGAAGGAACTGATGGCAGTTATAGAGGTACAGACACTGGAAAGCAAGGGGAAAGCAAGGATTATTTGAGAAAATCGTTTTATTAATAGTTTAACAATTTGTATAAGTGCTATGTTTTAAAAGCAATACAATTTATGTAATATATATTTTTGGAAGGTATAATTATTTTATATTCTTTAAAAGATATAAGGTTATTAATTAAATTAAATGAGCAAATAAGATATTGATTTGATCATAACATTAATACATAAATATGGCATATTTTAAATGAACAGAAATTTTTTAACGCATTGACTTGTTTGTGTTTGACATGAAACAATAACTTGTTTGTATATTAAATAAAATATCATACACATTTTCATACTGTTTAAAGTAACTATATACAATGTACAACTAATAACTATAAATAAATACATGTGTTTTAATACATTTATTACAATGTTATAATACTTTTTTAAATAAAGATTTCAGATTCAGGCGAAACTTTGCCGCCATCTGACAAAGAAACACAGCCACCTCTGGAGGAATGTGGTCAGGAAGTTGAATGGTCCCAGTCACCATAAGGATATTTTGTAAGTTATGGTGAAGGTAAACATGTTAAAAAGTGTCAAGTGGTTTTTAACAGGACTACATTTTATGCCCCCAAAGGTGGGCATCTAGTGATTTCACTTCCGTCTTTTTGTCCGTCTGTCTGTCATACTTTTTCAAATGTCTGTGCTTTGAGGTCATATTTTACTTTTTACATAGAATGTCAATGGAGAAGGAGTAGCAGATTGCAGATTGTAAGCCATCATCCAAGTTATAAGACTACATCAGTGTTCACTTCATTTTCATCAACACACAGCAATAACATCAGGCCATCCTTAAACAAGAGGGCCATGATGGCCCTGTATCGCTCCACTGTTTTTTTATGCAAATAACGTGCAATGCGCATGGGTTGAAATGTACTCAAGCATGTGACTTTCTCTTTCTATCTCTCGTCCCACTGGGCGCTTAAAGTTGGAAGGGTGAGGATTTATATATGGAAAAAGTTACTAACATGTTAACTAAACAGACTTAAAAGCCCGGGAATTGTTGCACAGGTCCTTTGCTTATAACGTAGGTACATTTATCTCTCCAAAAGATATAATCTTTCTTTCTATTTCACATATTTTTAGATGCTGAAGATCAGATCTACGCATTTGATTTGAAACAGATACACAAGACCCATATAAATCAAAATGCCTTAACCCTTTACCAAACAACACATTTTGGACATTCCCAATTTGAAAGAGGTTGCAAGAGACAATTAAATTGTAATGGAATCTGAAGGAAATGATAAGGTAGGGAAGAAATAATTGTGATAAAAGGAAAAATTGCTCATCTTGAGCAATTTCTACTTTTATCACAATTATTTATAAAGTCGTCAGCTACAAACCTTTAAAATCCTGTTAGTGTTTGGTAAAGGGTTGATAATCTCTGGTTCCTTCTTAAGAGCCTTTTACACATTTATAACAAATACAATAGTAGCATCTTTCTTTGTAAAGAATCATCTAAAAATATAACAAAGGCTGTTTGTAAAACATGCATGCCACCATATGGGCTGTCAGTTGTAGTGGCAGCCATTGTGTGAATACGTTATTTGGCACTGAGACCTTGACCTTTGACCTAGTAACCTTAAAATCAATACGGGTCATCTGCGAGTCATGATCAATGTACCTATTTAGTTTCATGATCCTAGGTGTAAGCCTTCTTGAGTTATCATTCGGAAACCATTTTTGTAAGTTGAGTCACCGTGACCTTGACCTTTGACCTAGTGATCTGAAAATTAATAGGGGTCATCTGCGAGTCATGATCAATGTACCGATGAAGTTTCATGATTCTAGGCCTAAGCATTCTTGAGTTATCATCCAGAAACCATTTTATTGTTTCGGGTCACCGTGGCCTTATCTTTGACCTAGTGACCTGAAAATCAATACGGGGTCATCTGCGAGTCATGAACAAATTTGGTAGAGGACTATAAGATATCACTACATACCAAATTTAGTAGCCCTAGGCTCTATAGTTATGAAGATTTTTAAAGTTTGCACCAAAAAGGCCTTATTTAAGCATATGTTCATTTTTGTGACCCCCGGGGCAGGGTCAAATTTGTCCCCAGGGGCATAATTTGAACAAACTAAGTAGCGACCTATTCGATGTCACTACATACCGAATTTGGTATAAATATGCCCAATAGTTTTAGACAAGAAGACTTTTAAAGTTTGCACAAAATGGGCCCGATATAAGCATATGTTCAATTTTGTGACCCCTGGGGAACGGTCAAATTTGATCCCAGGGGCTTAATTTGAACAGACTTGGTAGACACTATTAGATGTCATTACATACCAAATTTGGTAGCCCTATGCCATACGGTTATGGACAAAAAGATTTTTGAAGTTTGCACAAAACAGGCCTTATATAAGCAAATTTTCAATTTTTTGACCCCTCGGAGCAGGGTCAAATTTGACCCCAGGGGCATAATTTGAAGAAACTTGGTTGAGGACTATAAGATGTCACTACATACTAAATTTGGTAGCCCTAGGCCCAATGGTTATAGACGAGAATTTTCACAAAATTGGCCTTATACAAGCAAATTTTCAACTTTTTGACCCCCCAGGGCAGGATCAAATTTGACCCCAGGGGCATAATTTGAAGAAACTTGGTAGAGGACTATTAGATGTCACTACATACCAAATTTGGTAGCCCTAGGCCCTATGGTTATGGACAAGAAGATTTCTAAAGTTTTCACAAAATAGGCCTTATATAAGCAAATTTTCAATTTTTTGACACCCAGGGCAGGGTCAAATTTGACCCCAGGGGCATAATTTGAAGAAACTTGGTAGAGGACTATAAGATGTCACTACATACCAAATTTGGTAGCCCTAGGCCCAATGGTTATGGACAAGAAGATTTTTAAATTTTTACAAAATAGGCCTTATATAAGCAAATTTTCAATTTTTTGACCCCATGGGGCAGGGCCAAATTTGACCCAAGGGGCATAATTTGAAGAAACTTGGTAGAGGACTATAAGATGTCACTATATACCAAATTTGGTAGCCCTAGGCACAATGGTTATGGACAAGAAGATGTTTAAAGTTTTCACAAAATACTAGTAGGCCTTATATAAGCAAATGTTCAATTAATTGACCCCCGAGGCAGGATAAAATTTGACCCCAGAGGCATAATTTGAAGAAACTTGGTAGAGGACTATAAGATGTCACTACATACCAAATTTGGTAGCCCTAGTCCCAATGGTTATGGACGAGAAGATTTTTAAAGTTTTCACAAAATAGGCCTTATATAAGCAAAATTTCAATTTTTGACCATCCAGGGCAGTGTCAAATTTGACCCCAGGAGCATAATTTGAACAAATTTGGAAGAGGACAAAATTCAGGAACATTCCTGACAAATTTCATCAGAATTGGACCAGTAGTTTAGGAGAAGAAGATGTTTAAAGAA
This sequence comes from Dreissena polymorpha, assembly GCF_020536995.1. Taxonomy (NCBI): domain Eukaryota; kingdom Metazoa; phylum Mollusca; class Bivalvia; order Myida; family Dreissenidae; genus Dreissena; species Dreissena polymorpha. The sequence continues at coordinate 35,465,832 of NC_068360.1, forward strand.
AAAGTTAACGCACGGACGGACGCACGGACGCACGCACGACGTACACAGGTCCATGACATAAGCCCCGCTGGCCTCTGGCCAGTGGAGCTAAAAATTGTTTGTTTGGCATAACCCGACCCAGGTAAATTTTGGTGGGTAGGTAGGTAGGGATTTTTTTTTAGTATTGAACTCCGACATATACCAAACTGAAAGGTAATTATCAAATAACGCTCCAAGTCTTCTGCCTCTGGTAAAGATTTTGCTGCACCGCCCCTATCACCGAACGTGTATTCGTAAGTCTATTTTTTCAATAAAGAACTTCGAAAATATAATATAATCGACGAAAATACTTTATCTGAAAACGACAGTCCGAAAAATTGTACGCATTTTGCACATGAAATAAAATGTGCATATCGTTTGACTTCAGAAAATGAAAACAAGTAATCTTGCAAATACGTAATTAATATACTATTTGGTTGACATATTACTTTACAATAGCATAGTTTGTGAGTAAAAAAACAACAAAGTAATTATAACATTTTAATTTCAATCAAGAACAGAAAGGTGCAATATCTTCGACATGTAACTAATTATTTAATTATCATCCTTTAATTCAGATCAATAGTCGGTAGAAATTTGTAAAGTGATCAGCTAAAAAATAATTTATTGAGTGTTACGCTTCTGTTCATTTGCTTATTTATATACGACTTTTTCCATCGGCCGTTATATTGTAGGCAGACGACAATATCAACTGTGTATTCCATTATCTGCGCATAAATGACCCAATATTACCCGATAGCGAACTCAATGTTGATTGGCCAGCTACCACATGCGCTTCAAATTGTTCATGGAAACAAACAGAAAAATAGTTTAAAAAAAACACTCCGGATTAAAATGGCGGATGTTTTCAATGAAATTTAACGAGATTTAAGCATATTCGCAAATTATATTTTTCTTGAGCCAAATTCGCTATACTTTCGCAAATGGCGAACGACAGCGCGAGCCCTGTAATAGTTAGCATTTATTCCAATAATAACACGTTCGCAATGCTCGCGCTGTCGTTCGCCATTTGAGTCATTTGCAAAAATATTGAGAATTTGGCACAAGAAAAATCTAAATTGCGAAAATCTAGTAAAATTTCGTTGAAAACATCCGCCATTTTTATCCGGACTGGTTTTCTATATTTGTCTCTTTGTTTCAATGAAAGTGTTCGCTATTCGAACAGTTAACGAAACCCGGTCTGTACCCGATTAGACATTGCTTGACCTTATTGTTAATGAAGTGCAAATGTTAGCTGGCCAATCAGCATTGAGCTCGCTTACACATGACATGACGTTGTCGAATGAAGCGTGAGCTGTCGGATAATATTGTGTCATTCATGCGCAGATGTTGTATAATTTGAATACACATTTAATATCGCCGTCTGCCTCCAAAATAGCGACCGGTCGGAAAGTCATATAAAGAGATAAGCAAATGAAACAAAAACGTGACAATACCCGTCAATAAATATTTCTAAGCTGACCACTTTTTATCTTTCTACCGAATATTTACCGATCTGAATTAAAGAGTGATAATTAAATAATAAGTTATATGGTGATAATATTACACATCTCTGCCGATTGCCGAATTGAATTGAACGGTAATAATTAATTAATTTGTTTTTTTAATCCCAAACTATCCTGAACGACAGCAGCGTATTTTAATTAAAAGGATACGAGAAAAACAGGAGCGGTTTAATGGTATTTAAAGTCTAATTAATCGCATATGCATATGTCAAATAAAAAGGCGACTGAAATAAATACCGGTACGCGTTTTGTTCATTGCTATTCTAGATATCCTTGAAAGAGCATTCAATTAAATGACGCAAATAACCGAAAAGGATAAAAAGCAGAAAGGAAAAATTTAGCGGAAAGAATTTTCGGCTAGCAAAAAAAAATTTTTTTTGGAAAGTAACAAAACAAAAAATTCAGTCGGGCCGATTTTAGTGGGTCGGTCGGGTTATGCCAAACAAAAGATTTTTTAAGGATGGCCTCAGTATTGTAGTGTCATTGGTGCAATTAAGCACTGAAATGGAAAACATTTTTCACATTAACATGATATAAATGCCTTTTTCATTCTTTCTAACTATCATCAATAAACGTTAAACTAACAGTTCAATTTGTTAAATAATGCAAAATAAAGTTATGGTTGTTTTTCAATGTCATTGTTGCAAATACATGTATCTGTTAATGATATAGTATTGCTTATACATATATCATCTCTATTATTATCCCCACGTTTTTCGGAGAAAAAGTGGGATATTGTGGTGATGTGCGTCTGTCCGTCCGTCCGTCCTGGCCAACTGCTCCTCCTACACTATTAGCACTAGAACCTTGAAACTTACATAAATGGTAGCTATGAGCATATGTGCGACATTGATAGTGACGAAATTTTGATCTGACCCCTGGGTCAAAAGTTATGGGGGAAGGGGCGGGGCCGGGTCAGAGATTTTCACTCATTTTTAACCAGGTTTTCCGAAGGAAAAAACTGGTTATTAGATTGGCGAATGCGGGCGGGCTGGCTGGCGGGCTGGCGGGCTGGCTGGCGGGCTGGCGGGCGGGCGGAACAAGCTTGTCCGGGCCATAACTATGTCGTTCATTGTCAGATTTTAAAATCATTTGGCACATTTGTTCACCATCATTGGACGGTGTGTCGCGCGAAATAATTACGTCGATATCTCCAAGGTCAAGGTCACACTTTGAGTTCAAAGTCAAAAATGGCCATAAATGAGCTTGTCCTGGCCATAACTATGTCATTCATTGTGAGATTTTAAAATCATTTGCCACATTTGTTCACCATCATGGGACGGTGTGATCACGAAAGAATCACGTCAATATCTCCAATGTCAAGGTCGCCACGACTAAAAATATATATTTTTTTAAAACAAACTTACAAAGGGGGTTAATTTTGTTTGTTTATTTCAAAAGTTCAGTTTGAGTTTTCTCCCTTTATCAGTTTTTTTTCACAATGAAAACCTGGTTTTGTGACAATTTTGTCCCTTGTTTTTATGTTATTTTACATTAGCTTCTTCATTTCTGCACCGATTTACTTCAAATTGATACTGAGCCTCTCTTATGACAATACGGTCAATCTCAACTATGCATAGCCCCATTACCAACCCTGGGGCGCCCCGGTAACATAGGCCACGCCCACCCAAAATTTCCTTTTACTATAATTTCTTCATTTCTTCACCGATTCACTTCACATTGATACTGAACCTCTCTTATGACAATAAGGTCAATCTCAGCTATGCATGGCCCCATTACCAACCCTAGGGCACCCCGCCAACATAGGCCACGCCCACATAGGCCACGCCCACCCAAAATTGCCTTTTACTATAATTTCTTCATTTATTTACCGATTCATTTCAAATTGATACTGAACCTCTCTTATGACAATATGGTCAATCTCAGCTATGCATGGCCCCATTACCAACCCTGCGGCGCCCCGCCCACATAGGCCATGCCCACCCAAAATTGCTTTTTACTATAACTTCTTCATTTCTACACTGATTCACTTCAAATTGATACTGAACCTCTCTTATGACAATACGGTTAATCTCAACTATGCATGGCCCCATTACCAACCCTGGGGCGCCCCTCCCACATAGGCCACGCCCACCCAACATTGCCTTTTACTATAATTTCCTTATTTCTACACCGATTCACTTCAAATTAATACTGAACCTCTCTTATTACAATGCAGTCAATCTCAACTATGCATGGCCCCATTACCAACCCTGGGGCGCCCCTCCCACATAGGCCACGCCCATCCAAAATTGCCTTTTACTATAATTTCTTCATTTCTACACCGATTCACTTCTAATTGATACTGAGCATCTCTTATGACAATACGGTCAATCTCAACTATGCATGGCCCCATTACCAACCCTGGGGCGCCCCTGGGTCAAACATGCGGCGTGGGAATACGCGTCGGCCTCTGCCGCGCCATTTCTAGTAATTTCTATGTTTTCAAGTGTAGTTATACAAATCTCTTTAGGTAAATTATGCAATTTGCAGATTTGCTATACAGTATACAAGAAACCTGTAAAATAAATTAATTTGGGTTCTTGTAATTTAATTGACAACAATAATAACATTGTACGCGAACACAATTATTACCTAAATCAGATTACACATTTTATTTACACAAAGTGTTTGTATTACAACACATTTAAAACCGCGTATGGTACTCATTATGTTGAATATATGCATATGCTTTTAGGAACCGTCATCAACTGTTTCAATGTGTAATATTGTGAAAACATGTTTTTTATCTGTTTTTTTGCGGAATTAATAAATTTGATTGTTATAAATTCATTAAAAGCAATATTATTGCACATAACATATTATTTATTAATTAACTTTGGTAAAAGAATATACAAATACGAAATGTAGGCAGATATTGCTGATCTCTACGAGATATTGCTGATCTCTACGGTAATCATGATAGTTTCCGGATATCACATACATATATCTAGATATGAATTCTGGGATCTGTTAAGATCCTTTCTTGTAAAACGGTTTCAGCTCAATTACTCAGTTGAATAAAACAAAAAGAGGTAATTTATTAAAAAGTGATCATTGAAAATGTGAAACTTTATATCATGGTTAATAAATTATAATGACTTCATAATGGTTTGATGGCTGGATTTAAGGTCTATATGATAAGTGTAATGAATAATACACAACTTGTTTTAGCCCAATAAATTGAGATTTATTTATGCTATTATAATGGCACTTTGCATTGCACATGGTGTTTGTTTTGCAATTCAAAATTACTGCAGTAAAAATATTGTTTCCGCTCAATAGCTCAACACCTGAAATTATATTGTCTATCTTAATTGTCAATGCATTATTGGTTCAAAATATTATCTATTGTTTAACAAGTATAGCTTTACATATTCATTGAAGGTACCGGTTTGTCACTTTAAATGACTTTGTAGTTTGAAATTCAAATTAAAAAGAAATGTCAGCATACAAAAGGCAGCCATAAGCGTATAAGCACATTGTTCTTCAATAGGTTTATCATTAAAAACAATCAGTGTTTCTTTTTTGTTCCTGTCATTGATAAAACAAAGAAATGAACTTGGTGAGGGTTGATACGCCACAAATAGACTGAACATGATATCCCTCCCCAGTGAATTCCGCTCAGCTATATTGTCATGCAAGCTCAACAGAAGATATGTTATACCTATTGAAATGTTACTAAAAAAGAAATAACTTTAATGTTACATATCATTTTGTTTAGTTAAAACTTACAAATTTATTCTGTGTACGTATGCTAACCATGATATCTATTTTCTGCACTACTGTTAACTGGTATTGCAATAGGTTTTGAAAACAATGAATACATTTTGATAAAAAAAACAACATGAAAAACTAGAACACTTAAAGTTCTTGAGCATATATAAGTTGTTTTCCACCTGCCACTTTTTAGTAATGCATTATTTGCAGTAAAAACTGAATCATTACATGTATTCTTGTAAAATTGCAAATTTTAAGGTAGCGCACCCATAGTGATTTTCCGCGATTTCTTCGAAGATTGAAGAGCCAGTTTTTCGGAGAAAACGTGGGGTTATTGTGGGAATGTGCGTCTGTCCGTCTTTCCGTCCTGGCCACCTGCTCCTCCAACACTATTAGCACTAGAACCTTGAAACTTACATACATGGTAGCTATAAGCATATGTGCGACGGTGACAGTGACGGAATTTTGATTTGACCCCTGGGTCAAAAGTTATGGGGGTTGGGGAGGGGCCGGGTTAGAGATTTTCACTCAATTTGTTGTGTGTAATTTTACATTAACTTCTTCATTTTTACACCGATTTACTTCAAATTGATGCTGAACCTCTCTTATAACAATACGATCAATCTCAACTATGCATGGCCCCATAACAAACCCTGGGGCACCCCGGCCACATAGGCCACGTCCACCCAAAATTGCCTTTTACTATAATTTCTTCATTTCTACACCGATTCACTTCAAATTGATACTGAACCTCTCTTATGACAATATAGACAATCTCAGCTTTGAATGGCCCAATTACCAACTCTAGGGCACCCCGCCCACATAGGCCACGCCCGCATAGGCCACGCCCACCTAGGATTGCCTTTTACTATAATTTCTTCATTTCCACACCGATTCACTTCAAATTGATACTGATCCTCTCTTATGACAATACAGTTAATCTCAACTATGCATGGCCCCATTACAAACCCTGGGACGCCCCGCCCACATAGGCCAAGCCCACCCAAAATTGCCTTTTACTATATTTTTTTACATTTCTACACCGATTTACTTCAAATTGATACTGAACCTCTTTTATGACAATACAGTCAATCTCAACTATGCATGGCCCCATTACCAACCTTGGGGCGCCCCGGCCACATAAGCCACGCTCACCCGAAATTGCCTTTTACTATAATTTCTTCATTTCTACACCGATTTATTACAAATTTTTATTGAACATCTCTTATGACAATACGATCAATCTCAACAATGTATGGCCCCATTACCAACCCTGGGGCGCTACGACCATAATAGGCCACACCCACCCAAAATTGTCTTTTTCCCCACGCTTTTTAAAAAGCGTGGGGATATTGTGGTTATCTCCGCCGTCCGTCCGTCTGTCCGTCCGTCCTGGCCACTATCTCCTCCTACACTATTAGCACTAGAACCTTCAAACTTACACACATGGTAGCTATGAGCATATGAGCGACCCTGTGGTATTTGAAATTTTGATCTGACCCCTGGGTCAAAAGTAATGGGGATTGGGATGGGGCCGGGTCAGAGATTTTACTATAATTTCTTTTTTTCTACACCGATTGTCTTGAAATTGATACTGAGCCTGTCTAATGACATTACGGTCATTCACAACTATGCATGGCTCCATTACCAACCCTGGGGCGCCCCGCCCACATAGGCCGCGCCCACCTAAAATTGCCTTTTACTATAATTTCTTCATTTCTACACCGATTCACTTCAAATTGATACTGAACCTCTCTTATGACAATATGGTCAATCTCCGCTATGCATGGCCCCATTACCAACCCTGATGCGCCCGCCCACATAGGCCATGCTCACCCAAAATTGCCTTTTACTTTAATTTCCTTATTTCTACACCGATTCACTTCAAATTAATTCTGAACCTCTCTTATTACAATACAGTCAATCTCAACTATGCATGGCCCCATAACCAACCCTGTGGCGCCCGCCCACATTGGCCACGCCCACCCAAAATTGCCTTTTACTATATTTTCTTCATTTCTACACCGATTCACTTCTAATTGATACTGAACTTCTCTTATGACAATACGGTCAATCTCAATATGCATGGCCCCATTACCAACCCTGGGGCGCCGCTGGGTCAAAGATGCGGCGTGGTGATACGCGTCGGCCTCTGCCGCGCCATTTCTAGTAGTTGTATTTAAATGAATCTAAATGTATTGAATGTTTTTTTCATTTTCAATATTTGTCATCTTAATTAATGCAGTAGTACTCTGGGATAAATTAAAACCATGTATTATTTATTTTTTATCTCTATTTCAGGATTATTATTTTTATATTCCATCCTATGGTGATCGGAGACTAAGAAAACAGTGTAGAAAAATTAGGTATTATTGATATATTTAGTGTATATTATTTACATTAGTATTTTCACAGTCCCAATTTTCGAATTATGTACACAATGTTATTATTTAAACAAAAACTTATATGAGCCTCAATCTGGGAAAATAAGCTTAATGCATAAAGTGTCCTCCCAGATAAGCCTATGCATAAAGTGTCTTCCCAGATTAGCCTGTGCATAAAGTGTCCTGCCAGATTAGCCTGTGCATAAAGTGTCCTGCCAGATTAGCCTGTGCATAAAGTATCCTCCCAGATTAGCCTGTGCATAAAGTGTCCTGCCAGATAAGCCTGTGCATAAAGTGTCCTGCCAGATTAGCCTGTGCATAAAGTATCCTCCCAGATTAGCCTGTGCATAAAGTATCCTCCCAGATTAGCCTGTGCATAAAGTGTCACCCCAGATTAGCCTGTGCATAAAGTATCCTCCCAGATTAGCCTATGCATAAAGTATCCTCCCAGATTAGCCTGTGAATAGTGTCCTCCCAGATAAGCCTGTGCATAAAGTGTCCTACCAGATTAGCCTGTGGAGTCCGCAAAGGATCATCAGGCACGACAATATCTACCTAAACTGGATTTTTGTTAAGGGGAGAGATCTTTAAACGAAAAATACAATAAAAGCGGAAAGCGTCTTCCCTGATTAGCATGTGCTATTTAATGTACATATATAACCATTTGAAAAAAAGGTTTGACATAAAATGTCATATAAATGAACTTTCATGTCATGAAATTACATTGTGCAGGTATCATAAATTTAATACTCATAACACAATTATGCACTTTAAATTATTATATTATTACATTATATTTTCTTAACGAGGTATTTTTTTTGCAAAAAAGACACAGTATTTTTAGCTCCACTGGCCAGAGGCCAGCGGGGCTTATGTGATGATTCTGTGTCCGTCGTGCGTGCGTCCGTGCGTTAATTTTTCCTTAAAACATCTTCATCTCCTAAACTACTGGTCCAATTCTGATGAAATAACACAGGAATGTTCCTGGGGTGAACCTCTTTTAAATTTGTTCAAATTATGCCCCTGGGGTCAAATTTGACCCTGCCCTGGGGGTCACAAAATGGAACATATGCTTATATAAGGCCTATTTTATGAAAACTTTCAAAATCTTCTTGTCCATAACCTTTGGGCCAAGGGCTACCAAATTTGGTATGTAGAGACATCTAATGGTCCTCTACCAAAGTTCTTCAAATTATGCCCTTGGGGTCAAATTTGACCCTGCCCCTGGGGTCACAAAATTGAACATATACTTATATAAGGCCTATTTTGTGAAAACTTTCAAAATCTCCTCATCCATAACCATTGGGCCTAGGGCTATCAAAATTTGGTATGTAGATACATCTAATAGTCCTATACCAATTTTTCTTAGAATTATGCCCCTGGGGTCAAATTTGACCCTGCCCCGGGGGTCACAAAATTGAACATCTGCTTATATAAGGCCTATTTTGTGAAAACTTTCAAAATCTTCTCGTCCATAACCATTTGGCCTAGGTTTATCAAATTTGGTATGTAGTGACATCTTATAGTCCTCTACCAAATTTCTTCAAATTATGCCCCTGGGGTCAAATTTGACCCTGCCCTGGGGGTCACAAAATGGAACATATGCTTATATAAGGCCAATTTTATGAAAACTTTCAAAATCTTCTCGTCCATAACCTTTGGGCCAAGGGCTACCAAATTTGGTGTGTAGAGACATCTAATAGTCCTCTACCAAAGTTCTTTAAATTATGCCCTTGGGGTCAAATTTGACCCTGTCCCTGGGGTCACAAAATTGAACATATGCTTATATAAGGCCTATCGTGTGAAAACTTTAAAAATCTTCTCGTCAATAACCATTAGGTCTAGGGCTAATAAATTTAGTATATAGAGACATCTTATAGTCCTCTACCAAATTTTTTCAAATTATGCCCCTGGGGTCAAATATGACCCTGCCCCGGGGGTCACAAAATTGATCATATGCTTATATAGGGTCTATTTTGTGAAAAGTTTTCAAATCTTTTTGTCCATAACCATTGGGCCTAGGGCTACCAAATTTGGTATGTAGTGACATCTTATAGTCCTCTACCAAATTTTTTCAAATTATGCCCCTGAGGTCAAATTTGACCCTGCCCCGAGGGTCACAATATTGAACATATGCTTATATCAGGCCTATTTTGTGAAAACTTTAAAAATATTCTTGCCCATAACTGTTTGGCATAAGGCTACCAAATTTGGTATGTAGTGACATGTAATAGTTCTCTTCTTAGTTTGTTCAAATTATGCCCCTTGGGTCAAATTTGAAACTGCCCCGGGGGTCACAAAATTGAATATATGCTTATAAAGGTCTTATTTTTTGAAAACTTTCAAAATTCTCTTGTCCTTAACCATATGGCATAGGTCTGTCAAAATTTGTATGTAGAGACATCTCATAGTCCTCTACCAAATTTCTTCAAATTATGTCCCTGGGGTCAAATTTGACCCTGCCCGGGGGGTCACAAAACTGAACATACGCTTATTTGGGGCCTATTTTTTTGAAAACTTTAAAATTCTTCTAGTCCATAACCATTGGGTCTAGGGCTACCAAATTTGGTATGTAGTGACATCTAATAAATCTCTACCAAATTTGTTCAAATAATGCCTCTGGTGTCAACTTTGACCCTGCCCTGGGGGGTCACAAAATTGCCTATTTTGTGAAATCTTTAAAATCTTCTTGTTGAAAACCATTCAGACTATGGCTACCAAATTTGGTATGCAGTAACATCTTATAGTCCTCTACCAAGTTTGTTCAAATTATGCCCTTTGGGTCAAATTTGACCCTGACCCGCGGGTCAGAAAATTGAACATTATATACGCTTATATCTTTCTTATTTTGTGAAAACTTTTAAAATATTCATGTCCATAACTCTAGGACCAAGGGCTACCATATTTTGTATGTACATGTAGTGAGATATAGTAGTCTCTACAAAGTTTGCTCCTGGGGTTAAATTTGACCAAGCCAAGGGGGTCACAAAAGTGAATATGTGCTTAAATAGAGCCTATATTTAAGTATTTGCACATGCAGAGAATATTTGTTTCAGCCTTTTTTCAGCAGTGGAGCGATAAAGGGCCATCATCGCCCTCTTGTTCATTATTATAAAAAAAAATGTGCATTTCAATTCATTATAGCGTGCAATTCAGGAGGGGGGAGTTCTAAATAACTCGTATACAGCACTGTTGCAGCCAACCGGGTTTCCTTCTCTGTGTGAAATGTTTAATATATAAAAAATATGTTAAGGCAATCTTTAATTATGTCATGTAAACAAATATATAGTACTTTTTAATGTGGGGTTAGATTTTCTTTCAAAAATGAATATCCATTTATTACCTCCCCTGAATTTTGCAATTTTTATTTTATATTTAAACATTTACTCTTTTACATATATGGTACAAAGTGTATATTTTCTGATTAGTTTTTACTAGTTATTTAAGAAAATGTATAATTGCCATTGATTATGGTGACATTAAAAATATGTAGTGGTTGCTACTTAGTCACAGACATATCACATTAGGTTTAAATCTGTAGATGATAGTTGCGTGAGAATATATGGTTTTAAATCTGTAACTTACAGTGGCGTGAATCTATTTATACAAACTTGTTTATTTATATTTTGGTAAGCAAAGCAATTGTTTGACAAAATCTTTTTTTAATACCGCCGAAAAATTAAAGAACAATCTGTTCTAAACCAATCTATAATTTATTTTTAATCAACAACATGCCGTTCCCTAACATAAAACAACTATACTATCATACTTACAGTTTTGTAAATCCATACACATCAGTTTCATATAGTTGTTTCATTCATTGTTAAACAGTTAAAGTCAACATGCGATGTTATTTGTAAATAGTACACATATGCATTATCGTGTCCGCATAGTTAACTTGATGTAATGATCTAACGAGCAAATTTAAACGTCGTATGCGGCATAGCCTAAAGAGATAAAACACTGAGTGAGTGTTATTAGCATGTAGTGTTGACATCGATCATAAAGACTAAACATGTAAATAAATGACCCTTGCATGCATACGCGGCAAACTATGTGTGCGCTTAAAATAAGTTGCATGGTTGTTCTATGAAAAATTCTGCACAATGTAATGTCAGTTGAAGATTAAATATTGCCTCCTTTTGCTTCTTTATGTGTGGCCTTTGTGGAAACGAATACTATTTGCGTCGAATTGAAAATTTACCTTCTTAATATTTAAAGCATATTATGAGAAAACGATGTTTTATTTGATTGCTTCAGCGCCAGTTTAAACTTATTGGAAATGTAAAGTGCATGTAAGTTAGTAATACATATTATCATAATCGTAAGTATGAACAACTTGTTCACGTTATGAAGTTGTAAAAGCTCACGTTGGCATTGGTAACGTTTAAACTTCCTACAATCATCACCGGGATAAGGATTTTTATTGAAGTTTTAAATTCTGTCCGTGACACTGCATTGACAACAAATCAAAACACCGATTTCAACTGATCTGGGAATTTTGCGAAACAGATGTGTGATTAAACACAATACTAATATGAACGTAATTTCTAAGTTCCTATAAGCATCTGCGAAACAAAGTTGTTGAGAAAAAAAAAATATTTGTATTTGAACATCTGACAAACTGACGCACAGTAACTTAGTGTAGGATGTGTGAAACAACCTTGTGATAAAAGTAACACAATCATTTTAAATTCTATCCTGAACTCTTCCACAACTTCATCGACTTACATTCAGTTTCGCGTGTGGCATATCAGATTTATTGCCTTGTGTAACAATGACGAAACCGAACAGCTGTATCACACATTCTCACGCCATGCAGTAAATGTATTTCGAACATTGTGGTAATTTAATGGCTGCAAGAAAATCACAAACAAAATTTTGTTGTACAATAACTTGTGCTGCTCTGTTGCAAACACTACCAAAATGCAAGCTAAAAATTAATGACACTTTAATTATTACAGTGAATTATTTTGGAGTGTGTATATATAAGGTTAGACTTAAAAATTATGCATTTAAAATTGGTGAAATTGTATTTAGGTGATTTATTTTAGAATTTATTCATCCATTGCGTTTCCAAATTCATTCAGGTACTATTTAACGTATGTTTTGTGTGTGTACTATGTGTACACTTTCTCATTAACACTGTTGAAGTGATTCCTAATTCATCTACGCCTCTTAATCTCTGAATCACATCGATGTTGTGCATGTTTGACGACATTCATACACAAAATAGTTCTACGTGGGATTTACTGACGGATGATTTTACATTGTAGAGAAGCATGATAATCTCACATTTATGTGGGGCCAAACGTGCTTTCAGTTAGAAACATGATAAATTTAGACAACCTTTTGGACAACTCTTTAACTTTTATACATATATAAATCGTGAATATTGCTGGGCCAAGTATGAGGTTGAGCGCTCTAAAAACCGGTTTAAACCCCCAATGCTTTGCATTGATCGTTCCAAGGCGGTGACCCCAGCTTTAATCTTCTATGTGTGTATGTTGTTCCCTATGGTGTTGTTTCGTACTGTTTTGGCAAATGGTCATTTGCCTTAAATAAACGACCAACAAATTGTATATAATAAGAATGCAATACTGCCCCAGCAGCTTGAGTTTCACTTCTTTAAACTTTATTTCGGAAATGGGCGGAGTTAATAACTGTTACCGGTCAACACTTGAACATGTTTGGTCAGCGTCTCAATTGTAATAGAGCACTAGTTTCATCATATATAGCTTTCCCGCGTAGGGTAATACGATAATTTTTGCGATCGTAAGGCAATTTAGCGTGTATCGTGATAGTCGGAAATTTCCGTGTAAACATTGAGAATGGTAATCAACATATGCACACAACCCTAAGCTTTAGCGTACGCTCATATCAGCAGATACTAAATAACTTCTATTTATATAAGCAGATACTCAATATTTCCAAATAAATTCAACAAAGGTTTCATACATGGAATGAAAAAAATACATGTACTTATGCTTATTGATTAACAGGAAAATAACACGCATGAAGTGTGCATTTAAGAGAGCTGTTTTCCAACTAATGGTAAAGCATGTTTGATGAGTGTGCATACATAGGTAACATGCTCAATATATCAACGATTTTCTTTTGCTGTCTTTTAAAAAGAGTCACACGCACTATTTTTTACGACAACTTACCGATTTATTCCAAACTCACATGTTAACCATATGTCTATTGTATTGTATTTTAGCTCATCTATTTTTTGAAAAAAAATTATGAGCTATTGTCATCACCTTGGCGTCGGCGTCCGGTTAAGTTTTGCGTTTAGGTCCACTTTTCTCAGAAAGTATCAATGCTATTGCATTCAAACTTGGTACACTTACTATCATGAGAGGACTGGGCAGGCAAAGTTAGATAACTCTGGCATGCAATTTGACAGAATTATGTGCCCTTTTTATACTTAGAAAATTGAAAATTTTGGTTAAGTTTTGCGTTTAGGTCCACTTTTCTCAGAAAGTATCAATGCTATTGCATTCAAACTTGGTACACTTACTTACTATCATGAGGGGACTGGGCAGGCAAAGTTAGATAACTCTGGCGTGCATTTTGACAGAATTATGTGCCCTTTTTATACTTAGAAAATTGAAAATTTTGGTTAAGTTTTGTGTTTAGGTCCATTTTATTTCGTAAGAATCAAAGCTATTGCTTTCATACTTGCAACACTTTCTAACTATCATAAGCGGACTGTGCAGGCAAAGTAATGTAACTCTGACTGGCATTTTGACAGAATTATGTGCCCTTTTTATACTTAGAGAATTGAAAATTTGGTTAAGTTTTGTGTTTAGGTCCACTTTATTCCTACAGTATCAAAGCTATTGCTTTCATACTTGCAACACTTATTAACTATCATAAGGGGGCTGTGCAGGCAAAGTTATGTAACTCTGACTGGCATTTGGACGGAATTATGGGTCCTTTATACTTAGAAAATTTGGTTAAGTTTTGTGTTTTGGTCCACTTTACCCCTAAAGTATCATAGATATTGCTTTCATACTAGGAACACTCGCAAATTATCATAAGGGTACAGTAAAAGGACAAGTTGCATAACTCTGGTTGTCATTTTTACGGAATTATGGCCCTTTTTTGACTTAGTAACTTTGAATATATGGTTAAATTTTGTGTTTCGATCCACATTACTTCTTAACTATTAAGGCTGTTGCTTTCAAACTTCAAATACTTTCATGCTATCATGAGGTTCCTGTACCTGGCAAGTTGAATTTTACCTTGACCTTTGAATGACCTTGACTCTCAAGGTCAAATTATTAAATATTGCTAAAATTGCCATAACTTCTTTATTTATGATTAGATTTGATTGATACTTTGACAAAACTACTCTTACCTGACATACCACAATAGACTCCACCAAAACCATCCCCCGTGCCCTCCCCCCCCCCCCTATTTTTTTTTTTTTAAAGATCATCTCACAAATGACCACCACACCCTCACACTATACCCCCCCCCCCCCAAATTATTTTTTTTGAAACAGTTAAAAAACACAAAGATTTATTTTTATTATTTTATGTTTGAAATACCGTCCAACCATCGCACCGTAGAATCCCCCCCCTCCCCCCACCCGAATCCCACCCCCCCCCCCCTTAATTTTTTTTTTTTTTTTTTTTTTTAAGATCATCTCACAAATGACCACCACACCCTCACACTATACCCCCCCCCCACCCCACCCTCCCAAATTTTGAAACGTTTAAAAAAATACAAATTTTTATTTTTATTAATTTATGTTTGAACTACCGTCCAACCATCGCACCCAAGAATCCCCACCACCCATAAATGTCCTCACCCCCACACTATACACCCCTCTTCACTCTACCCCTCCCTCCTTTGTGATTGAAAATGAGTCCCTTCACCTTTAAAAAGAAAATAGATGAGCGGTCTGCACCCGCAAGGCGGTGCTCTTGTTCTTACCTGTTTTGCAAATATTATTTTTAATTATGTATTACACTTTCAAAGAAGTTCCCGAGTTTCATTTTTACTAATCAGCTGGTTGAAAATTATTGCAATCGTATTCATGCAATAAGAAATATCAACCATTATCATGTACGCTTCGTTTGTAAACAAGAACACTGTGTAACGAAGCTACTGAAGAATGCCGTTGTTCAAATGATAGGACATTCCCAAATTGCTGTACGACAGTACCTTACTATGCAATGTTTATACTAGTGTTCATGTTTGTTTTGTAAATGTTATCAGAACCACATTGAACTTGTTTTTGACATCTTGTTTAGTTTATATATTGTTATGATAATGGAATTTTACGGAAAATTTTATGATTTATGATATTTAAATTGTAATTATGCCACCCGTACTGACGTAAACTGGGTATACTTGAATAACCATTGTCGTCGTCGTCTGTCTACATGTATGTGTAAACTCCAACATGATGTGAGAAGGATTAATAGCATTTAAAATTGAAAGATTCGATCATTATTAAATGATGTATGGTATATATAAATACTCCTATAAATATCAGGTCGAATCGGTAGATTAAGTCTAATTATTTGGACTACCTATGTAAAGAAATAAAAACGTTATGGCACTTAAAGCATAGATATTCAAAAAAGCAAACACAAAATTATCTGATTGCTATTCTCACCACTTTTTATCGAAGAACATTCCTTCTTATTGGCATTGCTCGTTATAATTTGCAGTTCCGTACAATGTATATGATTTAACGTAAGTCTATGTTAACATGTACAAACATGCACAATTGTGTATCTTTTTAAATTGAGACATTATTTAATACCGTGATTATACATGTACACTCTCAACATAAAAACTTAAAGCACAAGAACCGCATCTATTACTTTTTTGTATGTATTATTATGTCTAGTAATCTTCTACAAAGTTTCCTCATGAAATCTATGGCACTGTTGTAAAACCTTGCCAAGCCCTTGGGTAACAACGTTAACATAGACTTTAAGAAAAAATGCACAAAGGTTTCAGAAAGGTTTGTAACACCGTTTTGTGGTTTTCCACAAAAGTTGCTTCTATAATTCACCTAGGGCCAAACCTGTATCCATCCCGTGGATCACGTGATTTGGTAAAGATTGATATAACAAGAGAACTCTGTTTCCCCTTAAACAGACGCGTAGTTTGTGTTATATAGCAGTATATAGGGGTCTACTACAAAATGTTTAAAAACCGTTTATTTGTGGTAAAAAATGGCCATTTCTCAAAGGTAACACTCGTGCATCATCTCGCTATGCAACACGCTTTTTGCTTGTATCGTGTGATATCTTGAAAATATATGTCCACAAAATATTTTCTATTGATTCCAAACTGTTGTCATATTGCAACCAAACATTATAAGTGTTAACAAATATGTGAGGTATATTCCGGATCTATACATCTTTGATAACACAAAACCACAACATAAACAGTATCAAGTACAATCAAGATTTAATGTGGTAACAATGTTTTTTCAAACATTTGACCAGGTAACCTTCTTTCTTGACAAACAGGACCCTGACTCAAACCGGGCTTAGATAGTGTCAAATTAATAATTCAGACCAAATTACATCAATAATGAGTCATAAATGTGGCTTCTACAGTGGTTACAATGTTATTGTTCAGTCGACCTTGACCCAAATTTAAACATGTTTAATTTTCAAGATAAACATTCTGACCAAGTTTGATCATTATTGAGCAAAAAATGAGACCTATAGAGTGGTGACCAGCTATAAAATATCACACAAAAAACAGGTAGACAAACAATGGTAACAATGGCCCACCTTTTTAAGTGCTCAGGTGACAATTTAATCCAAGGAAAAACCATTATTAACTATTGAAATCAAGATTGTAAGCATAATCTTTTCATTGTCCATTAGATATTGCCATACATGTATTTTATTTAAAAAGCTTTTTAAGTTGACCAGTCCATAGAGGAAGAAGTTGGGAGAAAAAGAGCACATGGTGCAGCATCCTGCTGCTAGTATTTTGCTCCAGATCTTTCCCTATGATAAAAATACAAGTAGTCATAAAACAAACATAAGTACCTTTATTTCAATGAAACATTAAAGATAAATAATACAAGAGTATTCAGTTCAAAGAGTGTTTATTTTTTTGTTGTTTTAGAACACAGTCATAATCATTATAATTATTTCATACAAACATTTCTTCTTTACAATATATTTGTCCATTCAATTGTGTGCACGTTGTCATACTTAAAAGGCAAACCACAAAGCTATTAAAAGATAGTCCTTAAAATTGGAAAAAAACTTTCTCTTTACCTAAATGCACACTATGAAGTCTAAAACTTTAAACAAACAAACACTGTTCACACACACAAAGCTATTTGAGGTTTACTTGGACTCTTCTTCAGGGAGGTTTTCCAGACCCTGCAACAAATCAGATAGTAAACTGAAATCAGAGCCATTCTGTCTAGAAAACCTACACATTTGAGTCGCGTTCTGAGAAAACTGGGCATAATGCTTGTGCGTAAAGTGTCGTCACAGATTAGCCTGTGCAGTGTGCACAGGCTAATCAGGGACAACACTTTCCGCTTTTATGGTATTTTAAGTTTTAAGGAAGTCCCTCCTTACCACAATTCAAATTAAGGCGGAAAGTGTCATCCCTGATTAGCCTGTGCAGACTTCACAGGCTAATATGGGATGACACTTTACGCACATGCATTAAGCCCAGTTTTCTCAGAACAAGGCACATTTCAACTGTAATTTGTTCCGCCTCATGAAAAATGGGTACATGTATTTGGCCATATGTGACCAGCATAGCTCCAGACAATCCTGTGCATCTGTGCAGTCCGGTCAAAAGCTACCTTGTTGGCTAATAAGATCATGAAACCTTGTGTTATTATATAGCTGAAAGCTTACACCCTGACCTGACTATGCAATTGGCAGTCTGGTGTGGACCTAGGCTGGTATGCATACGATATAAGACCCATTTTCTTACAATGTGGCTCATTTAATACAGTTTGGCATTCGCATTATTGTTTACAAACATGTCTTGGCTGATACATATTTTGTGGAGAAAAAACAACTAAATATATAATATCAACTGATTAAAAACAAGAGATGTGTTTGTCAGAAACACAATGCCCTCTTCTGAGCCGCTATGAAACCATATATTTGACCATTGATTTTGAGGGATGACCTTGACCTTTCACCACTAAAAATGTGCAGCTCCATGAGATACACATGCATGCCAAATATCAAGTTGCTATCTTCAATATTGCAAAAGTTATGGGCAATATTAAAGTTTTCGGACAGACGGACTGACTGACTGACGGACAGTTCAACTGCTATATGCCACCCTACCGGGGGCATAAAAACAATTTATTGACCTCCTTATGTTTAATGGTACAAAAAAGCCTGAAACCTTTAAAAGTAAGTCGTAAGAATCTACCTAAGTCAATTTTTACTCTTGGTAAATGATTTTACAAAATATCTTTAACAGTTAAACACAACAAGCATTATATCCTAACAGTCATGACAGATAGTTGATCAAGCGTACTAAACTTAATTGTTTGTGCCCACTCTTATTTTTGTGCTTTCCATGTGGAGTTTTTTAAAACAATTTTTCTTATTTTATTACAATAACTTTTAGTCATGGTCAAACAAGCACAATAAATGTAAAAAATACTTGTTTGTTTATTTATAATCCTCAACCAAAAATTGAAAAATAATGAAGCGTTTGTACAGTTATACAGTGATAATTTAGCCCAAATGTCCATTACAAACATAGCGTATAACCCTTTCCCACTCAGGAGCAAAGTGAAAATTGCTATGTGCAAACAGCATAAAACCAGCGTCTGTTTAGGTTATATGCTGTTTGTTGCTCATCAGTATCTTAGGGTTAGAAATGAAGCCTTTAAAGCTTGAATTTAGTAAGAAAGGTCTTAAATTAAATTTAACTTTATTTGGGCCTGCAAATGCGTCAAAATACATATCTTAGTGGTAAAGGGTGAAAAGATGTGGAGCATTCTCTCTGATTGAGTAATAGGATGTTTGAGTGCCAGATTGGACAATATAGTAATGCGATCTGTATATGGTAGAACCACATGGGTCTGTATTCTTATAGTTTAATAAGGAAATGTTGAATTGGTAAAAATACGTCTCTAAGTGGTAAAGGGCTAAACTACAACCAAAACTAAAAGCCTGCATCAGGTGAAGCAGTAGCACATTAAATTTTTGCTTCTTAAGTTCCAAGATTTGAACCCCAGGGCAGACCATTTTTGTCCCCTATGGGTTTCACCGGAGGGGACTTATGGTGTGCACTCTGTATGTCAGTCCGTCACACTTTTCTGGATCCTGTGATAACTTTAAAAGTTCTTCATATTTTTTAATGAAACTTGAAACATGGATAGATGGCAATATGTACATTATGCACGTCATTTCATTTTGCTCCTATGTCAAGAATTATGGTTGCTATGGCAACAAACAGACTAAAAATACTGCTGAAAATGGTGGTTTTCTGGATCCTGCAATAACTATAAAAGTTCTTCATATTTTTTCATGAAACTTAAAACATGGATAGATGGCAATATGGACATTATGCACGTCATTTCATTTTGTTCCTACGTCATAAAATTCTGGTTGCTATGGAAACAAATAAAATAATTAAAAAATCTGACAATTGTGGAATTTCTGACAATGGTGGAGCCGGTAGAGGACATGTATTGCTTGGCAATAGTCTTGTTTTATTTGATCTTTACCCTTTTCATGATTTGAAAACTATTACAAATATTATATTTATGTCAGTAAATTCATTAAATGATATATTTCAAAAATACAAAAATCTGCGAACAAGTCCTTTTACAATAAGGAGAACATGTAGGACATACAATTAATTGCATGAATAGTTAAACCAATCTACATTGCACTTAACACAAATTGTATGAAATTGTTAAAGGAAACCATAGACTTTATTGCATAAGCTGAATTACTTTCAATAATTTTTCAATAATGAAACAATCAAGAAACTTTGTTTTAAAAACAAACCAAACAAGTTTAGTATTAGCACAAGAATGAATTTAGCATCTATCCATATTTCAAAGGGAATCAGGACTAGATTAGTATTAGTTTTTAACAATTATCCAAGCATATTTTTGCAAAGCTCTTTATAATTTTGAGATTGGGACATTGTATCAAATGATTTTTGGTATAAACATTTCTGGAATCCAAAGGATTGTAACCCAGAAGGTGGAATAGTTAGACATGGCTGCAACCCTCACCCTGAATGGGAATCATTGGACATATGGCTGCAACCCTTGCCCTGAAGGGGAAACATTGAGCCTCTTTCCGCAAAAACTGGGTTTACTGCATGTGCATAAAGTATTGTCTCAAATAAGCCTGGGCAGTCTGCACAGGCTAATGAGAGACCAATTTTCTGTCTACTCTGAATTTTCTTTAAAAAAAAGACTTCCATTAAATGCAAGTTTCATACAATTGGAAAGTTCTAACAATGAGGCTTCATCGATTGCAGCTGTTCTAAGATTGAGGCTGCATCGATTGCAGCAGTCCTTTTTACTGTTCTTACTTGTCAAAATATCTAACAATTTCCCTAAGCAAAACATGGCTATCTTTTCCTCTTCCTTAGCAAAATATTTTCCAAACCTAATCACAAGAGCAAGAACTTGAAAATCAACTCAAATTGTGCAATTTTAATTTAATGCTTGAAATTCTTATCAATAAAATAAAGCGAGTGAGACAAAAATTCAAACTACAGTGAACAATAAAGGATTTATGTGGGCAATAAGGCTAATTTCTGAATACAGATTCCCTATTCATAGCTTGTTACTATTTCCCTGTGAAACATTAGTCCTAGGCACCCGACTTACAGCTACTTTGTACATGTTCCCAGTCAGCTGCTTGTCTCGCTCCCACCATTTCCTGTCGTCAACATAATTACTGAATCGCCTGTAAATCTGAAACAGATATATAGCATTTAGAAGTGAATCTTGAATAAGATTCTCTATGAAGAAATATGGGCTGTCAGTTGTAGTGGCAGCCATTGTGTGAATACGTTTTTTGGCACTGTTACCTTGACCTTTGACCTAGTGACCTGAAAATCAATAGGGGTCATCTGCAAGTCATGATCAATGTACCTATGAAGTTTCATGATCCTAGGCGTAAGCTTTTTTGAGTTATCATCCGGAAACCATTTTACTGTGTCAAGTCACCGTGAACTTGACCTTTGACCAGGTGACCTGAAAGTCAATAGGGGTCATCTGCGAGTCATGATCAATGTACCTATGAAGTTTCATGATCCTAGGCCTAAACGTTCTTGAGTTATCATCTGGAAACCACCTCGAGGGGTGAAAGCTAAACAGCTCTAAGTGCATTTTTCAAAAAAGTTCAGGAGAAGGTTTAAACTGTATCAGAAGAACAATTAAAACAATTAAGTAAGGCTTTAAAATTTAAAGTTATATTGAGAATAGTCTGCTATAATCACATTTTTTTAAACATGTTTGTATTTTCACAAATAAAGAAGTTATTTAAAAAAAATGTCACTTAGACCTTTTTCGCACTAAAATTTCACATTTTTTTTACTTAAAGTTAAGAGGGAAAAAGTTCTAAGTGATTTTAAAACAACGTTTAATGATCAATTTACAGTATTTATTTCATATGTAATACTTTCTACATTTTGAAACTAAGAATATTATACATAAAATGCAAAAAATGGCACTTAGAACCTTTTCGCACTGAAAAAATATTTTTTTCAACTTATTTTTCAGAGCGAAAAGTTCTAAGTGACATAAAATGAATTGAAAAGTATTGGAAATTCTCACTTTATTGCATATTTTTTAAATTAAATACTCTTAACATTCTTAATATGAGTATTTTTAAATATATTTAGAAATATTGTTACTTAGAACCATTTTGCTTTAAACAGATAGCATAAAAATACTGTTCTTATATCATTTAATAGTGTTGAAAAGGTCAATTTGACAATTTATCTTATTTTATTCTAAATACTTTTTTTGCAATTGTTTGTAATCAAATGTCCCAAAACACTGAATGGATTTTTTTATATTGTACTGTTTTACAAAAACAATAACGAGATACACTTTGACGAAAGTATAGTAGATGTTGTGTGTGTTTCCAACAATCAGTAACATGTTAGAAAAGTGAATTGTATCAACAAACTTGATTGAACCTTAATTTTTTCATTCCTTCTTGAAACACATATTGGAATTCAATGTTGATTTATCCATCATTATGCTATATTCTATCATATTTGTTATATTAATTAATACTTTGGCAGATTTTGGACTTATCTTGTAGGCAGTCATGTTCATTAAACAACGAACGTTATGGGAAAGTTATTTACAACTTTATATTTTTAAAGATTTACAATAATAAGTATTAGCATGGTGTTGTACGTTGTATAATACATAACACACCTAGTATTTTTAGAAGGGGCATTGCAACTTAGATAGGTAACTGAACTGTTATAAGGCAATAATTAGCAAATTTACAAAATATTGTAATTTGCACAAATTGACATCATTCAGTTGTTTGATTACATCTCATCAGAATTGTAACCTGCTGATTTACATCCACTGGAACCGATACCAAGCAAATCACATCACACCAGAATAGAAACTAACTGATGATCATCCATTAGCAGAGTTACCAACCGAATCACATCACACCAAAATAGTTACCTACTGATTCACAATTACCCAGATCAGTTACCAACCGAATCACATCACACCAGAATGGTAACCTATTGATTCACATTTCAGTTACCAACCAAATCACATCACACCAGAATTGTTACCTATGGATTCTCCTTTCACAAACACAGTAAGCAACCCAATCACATCACACCAGAATGGCAACATTCTGATTCACATTTCACCATCTCAGTTTCCAACCGAATCTAATCACACCAGAATGGTTACCTACGGATTCTCATTTTACCAACACATTAAGCAACCAAATCACATCACACCAGAATGGTTACCTATTGATTCACATTTCACCATCTCAATTACCAACCTAATAACATCACACCAGAATGGTTACCTACTGATTCACATTTCACCATCACAGTAAGCAACCAAATCACATCACACCAGAATGGTTACCTAAGGATTCACATTTCACAATCTCAGTTACTAACCGAATCACATCACACCAGAATGGTTACCTACGGATTCTCATTTCACCAACACAGTAAGCAACCAAATCACATCACACCAGAATGGTTATCTACTGATTCACATTTCACCATCTCAGTTACCAACCGAATCACATCACACCAGAATGGTTACCTACGGATTCTCATTTCACCAACACAGTAAGCAACCAAATCCCATCACACAAAAATGGTTACCTACTGATTCACATTTTACCATCTCATTTACCAACCGATTCACATCACACCAAAATGGTAACCTACTGACTCACATTTCACCATTTCAGTTACCAACCGTATCACATCTCACCAGAATGGTTACCTACCGATTCTCATTTCACCAACACAGTAAGCAACCTTATCACATCACACCAGAATGGTAACCTACAGATTCACATTTCACCATCTCAGTTACCAACCTAATCACATCACACCAGAATGGTTACCTTAGGATTCACATTTCACCAACACAGTAAGCAACCAAATCACATCTCACCAGAATGGTAACCTACTGATTCACATTTCACAATCTCATTTACCAACCGAATCACATCACACCAAAATGGTAACCTACTGACTCACATTTCACAATCTCAGTTACCAACCGAATCACATCACATTTGAATGGTTACCTACTGATTCTCATTTCACATACACAGAAAGCAACCAAATCACATCACACCAGAATGATCCACAATTCACCATCTCAGTAACCAATAAAATAACATATCACTAGAATGGTAACCAACCACATCACAATTCACCAGCATGGTAATCTTCTAAGTTACATCATAGCAGCAGAGTTATGAGCACAGTTTCCTACAAATTCACATCTTTCCAAAAAAGTTATTAATGGATTGACCCACTTATTCACATCTCAACTCAGTTACAAATTAGTGTTTGTAAATACCACAAAATCAACTAATTAACATTCATGTTTGTTACTATTTATTTACTGAGAAATGTTAATAAATATGTTTCACTGTCTATGCATACAACTAACTATATATATAAGGTTCTCGGTAATTCTGAACGCATTTTTCACGAGAGAGCAAAATAGAAATATATATAAGTATCTGACATTTACACAACTTAACAACACACTTTAATGAGTTTATTCTTCGTGGTTTTGTAACAAAATAAATTGTTTTACATTCAGAACTAGGAAGAGGGTGAAACAAGGATCACAAAATCTCCTTGAAATTCATACTAAATTCAACTAGCTTTTATGCAATTAAGGTTTCAATTTTTCAATTAGCTTTATAGTTTTAAGTATAGACAGTTATGTATTAAATATAATTTGAAATAACCATAAAATCCTTATATAAAGGTTGTCAAAAAGTTTATCAAAAAAACTAAAAAAATAATTAAATTTCACTTAGAGCTTTAGGACAAATTTCAATTTTACTTTTTATTTGATTGCCTGGAACTAAGATATTTAAATACATGATGGGCATGGATGTTGCGTTGCAAAATATACAAAAAAGTCATTTTGTGAAAAAATGTCACTTAGAGCTGTTTCGCTTTCACCCCTCGATCTGGTGGACAGACGGACATACGGACCGACATGTGCAAAACAATATACCCCCTCTTCTTCGAAGGGGGCATAAATATGAAGTAAACTACAAAAAATACCCTAGTGTGTCATTGTACATAGAGTTACCACCATTGAATTCCCAATGTTTTACATTTAAAAGTGATGTGTGCTTTTATATTGTAAATGTAAACACATCCTGTATTTTATCTTCCTCAATGCAAATAACAAGTTTATCAACAATTACTACAATACACTGACAGCTCTAATTGAGTGAACACTTTACACCAGTGTTTACAGATGTCATGACAGCTTACTGCATACACTTATCAAACACTCTATGCTCTACATTTAGTGAATAAACTATTAATACTTCAGTATTCGCATGCTAAGCAAATATGATGATACTTAATAACTTCAGAAAATACTCAAAACCATTATAAAATATGATAGGTATGATTATGGCCATTAAACCAGGATGTTAAAGTGTAAATACTGCTTTTTCCATGTAAAGTATATAACTTAGTCATTTCATTTTTAACAAGATGCTGCACTCAAACAATGTTAATCCTCCCCATCACCCATATTGATTCACTGGCCAAATTTTGAAGTCTTATTTCAAACAAAGGTCAAGGTCAAAATGTGGTCAGGTGGAATGGTTAAGCTAAGTGTTAAATGAAATCATGAGGCCCGAAAGCCTTATTAATGTTAGATGTGTAATTGGGTAAAGAAATAATTCGGACCTTCAGAATAAGTCAGAAAATTTAAACTACTTCAGCAGTTCTTCATTTGTATATGAACATTTCAAAGGGTCATCTGCAAGTCATGATCAATGTACCTATGAAGTTTCATGATCGTAGCCATTAGCGTTCTTGAGTTATCATCCAGAGACCATTTTACTATTTCAGGTCACGATGACCTTGACCTTTGATATAGTGACCTGAAAATCAATAGGGGTCAACTGCGAGTCATGATCAATCTACCTATCAAGTTTCATGATCCTAGGCATAAGCGTTCTTGAGTTATCATCTGGAAACCATTTTACTATTTCGGGTCACCGCAACCTTGACCTTTGACCTAGTGACCTCAAAATCAATAGGGGTCATCTCTGAGTCATGATCAATGTACCTATGAAGTTTCATGATCCTAGACATAAGCGTTCTTGAGTTATCATCCGGAAACCATTTTAATATTTTGGGTCACTGTGACCTTGACCTTTGACCTAGTGACCTCAAAATCAATAGGGGTCATCTCTGAGTCATGATCAATGTACCTATGAAGTTTCATGATCCTAGACATAAGCGTTTTTGAGTTATCATCCGGAAACCATTTTAATATTTTGGGTCACCGCGACCTTGACCTTTGACCTAGTGACCTGAAAATCAATAGGGGTCATCTGCCAGCCATTATCAATCTACCTACGAAGTTTCATGATCTTAGGCATAAGCGTTCTTGAGTTATCATCCGGAAACCATTTTACTATTTCGGTCACTGTGACATTGACCTTTGACCTAGTGACCTGAAAATCAATAGGGGTCATCTGCAAGTCATGATCAATCTACCTATCAAGTTTCATGATCCTAGGCCTAAGCGTTCTTGAGTTATCATCCGGAAACCATTTTACTATTTCGGGTCAACGTGACCTTGACCTTTGACCTAGTGACCTCAAAATCAATAAGGGTCATCTGCGAGTCATGATCATTGTACCTATGAAGTTTCATGATCCTAGGCCCAAGCGTTCTTGAGTTATCATCCGGAAACCACCTGATGGACGGACCGACATGGGTCATCTGCGAGTCATGATCAATGTACCTATGAAGTTTCATGATCCTAGGCCCAAGCGTTCTTGAGTTTTCATCCGGAAAAAAACCACCTGGTGGACGGACCGACAGACCGACATGAGCAAAGCAATATACCCCCTCTTCTTCGAAGGGGGGCATAAAAATATGGAGGTTTGATGGAACTGAGAAACTAATAAATAATCATAGATTTGTACATTCCAAAATTGAGTTGTTAATTCACATAATTATATTAATGTACCTTATTTAATATTCAGACACTTCTTGTCACACAAAAATATTGGATCAAAATTGTTCTCATCACTTCAGACTTTAAAGTTGCAATATTGTCACAAGCTTAAAAAAACCTGCAGTCTGACCGACGCGACAGGAATATTTCCTGACATTTATACCAAAGTCTAGACCCCATGGCGTGGCCACTTTTTCATTCAATTAAAAACAAGTAAGTTTAATCTGTATGAAGTTATTGAATGAAAAATTCTTAGTTCTATCACTTTACTGAAATGCTGCATGTACATGTAATGGATACACATGTATTTTCATTGGCATGTCATCAATTTATTTGACTTATAAAAGCATTCAATTTACTGTGCGTCTACCATCAGTCATGCTGTACAAACAAACGAACACTTTATCTGTTTAATATTTTACAGACTAGTTAGGTATTAATTAATTTATTAACTATTACATTTTTCCAATATGTTAATGAACAATTTAGTATTTCATTATGTAAATGAAGTCAATATTTAACAAGAGTTCCGCAGTCAGAGACGTATGCCCCCCCCCCCCCAAACAGGGCACTGAACTAGTTTTCCCAATTTCAAAAGGGGTCATCTACTATCCAAGGCCAATGCGCATTTGAAGTATCAAGCTAGTCAGTCAATTTGTTGATGAGTTATTGATGGAAAACATTTTTCATACTTATTAAGACAGTGACATTGACCTTTGATGTATTGACCCCAATTTCAATAGGGGTCATCTACTGCCCAAGGCCAATGTGCATGGGAAGTATCAAGCCAATCGATCGGTTGGTTGACAAGTTAATGATCAGAAACACTTTTCCCACTTATTGTGCAAGTGACCATGACCTTTGACCTAGTGACCCCAATTTCAATAGAGGTCATCTACTGTCCAAGGTCAATGCACATGAGAAGTATCAAGCCAATCGGTGAGTCAATTGACAAGTTATTGATCGGAAACGATTTCACACTTAGTGTGTAACAGTTACCTTGACCTTTGACCTAGCGACCCCAATTTCAATAGGGGTCATCTACTGTCCAAGGCAAATGCAAATGGGAAGTATCAAGCCAATTGGTGAATCAGTTGATGAGTTACTGATTGGAAACGAGTTCACACTTAGTGTGGAACAAAGACCTTGATCTAATGACCCCAATTTCAATAGGGGTCATCTTCTGTCCAAGGCCAATCCACATGTGAACTATCAAACCAATTGGTCAATTTGTTTATGAGTTATTTATCAGAAACGATTTTCACACTTGGTATGATAGTGACCTTGACCTTTGACCTGGTGACCCCAATTTCAATAGGGGTCATCTAAATTCCAGGGCTAAGTAAACTGTCATATCTTGAAAGACTACCTATATGTAAGCTCAACTTCCAATTCAAAGCTATAGAAGAATAAGAGGCTATATGATAGAAATATACAAAATAGCCAAAGGATTGTCGACCTGGATGTAAGCCAATTGATAAAAGAATTGGAGTATAGAAACTTACAGATCCAGCTCCAGGGGATTTTTTTTAAGTATGCCCACAAAGGGCAAAAAAAGAAAGGAAAACAGTGACTTGTAGTGTGTTTGGCATTTGAAGGTATTGTACATATAATGCAAAAACACTCAACACCTTTAAAAACTGATTAGATAACAGTGCTCCAGCTAGGATGGATTTGAAAAGGGCAGGGGGGGGGGGTGACTTTTTGGCAGAAGGGCACTTTGGACGCGCAGTTTTTTGTCAAAAGGGCACTTTCAAGCGCGCGGGCGTTTCTGGAATGCTTCCTCTTGCATGTTAAATTATATGTAATTAATAATTGTTAGAATATATTTATTCCCATTATTATTAAACAATTCAAATATAATGTCTACAATGAGGAATACATTAATTACAATGTATTGTAATAAGAGATTTCTTCATCATCATATGTAAAAAAAATAATTATTTTTTTTAAGGGCAAGGGGGGGCCCTTGGAAGGGCAGGGCGGAGGTTCGGGAGGGCAGGGCAGAGGTTCAGGAGGGCAGGGCGGGGCGCCCTTCAATTTAGGCCTAGCTGGAGCACTGGATAAATATTGTGGATATTAGGACCTTAAATACAAAGATACAGGGTTTTTTCTAGACATTTTGGCAAAAAGGAGTTTGGTCAAATTGGGATTTTTCAAATCGATAAAATGGCAAAATTACAAATTTTTAATTTACAAAATGGACCCAATAGGGATTTTTTTTATCAACAAATATTGGCACATCATGACAAAATCATATAAATTATAGTTATATACTCTGTTCAATGTTTTTGAAATAAAATTGAGCTAAAATAATGATTCGACACTTAGACAAAAAAAGCACATTGTTCTCCGGAAGCACCGGCAGCCGTCAATTTCACCGGTTACATTTTATCTAGATGCTACTTTCCCCAAAATATCAATTGAAATGGTGCAAATTCACCAGTCAGGGGTTTTTTTTGGGTTGTGGGGGAAGGGGCCTTTAGCCCTTATGTTGGGGAAATTTTATGCGGGATTTTCCACTTTGGGAAAAAATTGTGCGCGTGGGAATTTTCGCGGCGTTTCCATTTTTGGGGGATTTGTTTACTTACTCTCTCATTATTACAATACATTTGTACATTTTTGCACTAGATTCATTGTTTTTTCGTAATTTATTTCGTTTGGCAAGATTAAATTGAAATAGAATGGAGATAGTATAATCATGAGACACGTCTTTCTATAAAAAAAAAAAAAATAATAATTTTTTTTTAATTTTTTTAAGGGGGGAATTTTTGGTTCTGAAAGGAAAAAACACCAGCCTAGTTTGGTGGGGGAAGACGCCCATATTCGGCGTCTGTTATATAAGGTGAAAACCCCTGCCAATTTTATTGCTTAGTGGAACGCCTACTTTGAAATATAGATGACTAATTAAATTTTTCTGGAGAACACTGGTACATAATATACATGTATTGGGATATTTTTTTACAATTTCGGTTTGGGTTCGGGTCAGTTTGCTTTCGGATTGGGTCTATTTTACGACTTTTTTAAATAGCAGAAAAAAAAGAGAGGCGAAATAACTTAAAATATATGAATATTAGTATAACCGAAAGTGACAAAAAATGTTTAACATATGGGAGTCTGACGAAGAGGATCCACATAATATCTGAATAAAGTTCATATTATATCTGAACACCTTTACTGATGCTCAATTGGTCATTGTGGGCTCGGGTACTACTTTTTAATACGCTTGATTGGTCATTGTTGCCTCTGGTAGGAGTAGGAGTATGAGTTTCGATAATGTAGAGGTCATTTTACAGAATATTGACATAAATATGGACACAATTAATTTGAAGAAATTAGCCGACAACGACTAATATAGCGTTAGAATACTCTGGTACCTTTGAGTATATTTACTGTTCACGGGCTACATTTAAGTATACTTACCCCGGGAACATTTAAGAAGTACCCTAGCTGACAATGACCAATTGAACTTGACATCGAGCACTACTTACATGTACCCCGGGTACGGTAAATATACTTAAATGTACCCCGGGTATAGAAATTATAATATCATGTACCCAGCAAATTTACACTGCACCAGAGTTTTATTCCCGCCTAAAATCCGATGCAGTTAAACACTCTACGGAGCATGAAACAAAATTTTCTTTGAAAAAAAAAAATTCTCAAAATGCTTTTTTGAGCACGAGTTTCGATAATAAAGAGGCCATTTAACAGAATATTGATATAAATATGAACAAAATTAATTTGAAGAAAAAAGCAAACAACGAACAATTTAGCGTAATGATTCCCGGGTACGTTTCCGTACATGGGGATTGATAATGGGGTACATCGAAGTAGTACCCGAGCCGACAATGACCAATCGAGCTTTACTGATGAATCTAAATACACATACCCTTCCACCCGTCGATACATAAACGAACGGTATATGCACGACCTGAGTTGCGGCTGCGGCACCAAACATAATGCCGAAAAAGGGCAAGAGTTCGTACCACATTGTGAAAAACTATGTGGTTGTCTAAATTTGTGTGGCTACTGTCCTTGTAATGGTAGCTTTGATTGACCTACGGGTTGAACAAAACGTTGTAAATGCAATATAGAAAACCATTTTTATATGAAAACAGACATATATTCTTTTAAAGTATATTGTCAGTTATCGTTTATTTAATACGGTTTAAATAAAATATTTAAGTGCTTGTGAACATTTGGTGTATCTAATCGATTAAAAATATTATTCCGTGTCTAAATGAATGAAAGAATAAATCGTCTGAACTACTCAGAATAAGTTTAAAGCGTTTGCTGTTTAGATGATTCCTTTTCTAAATGTGAATTGTAAATTACTTTATTATTTCCATAATGACACAGGATCCAGAAGTGAAGTCCAAATTATCAGACAAGCGACGGCCAAAAGATCTGCCACCTACCAAGGTATGTTTATGTTCTTGTAATGTGAAGTTTAGGTTACCTCACTCACTCAGACACTGGCAATGATCTTGCCTGAGTGTTTGATAATGAGCAAATTTCTTGCACACCGTTACAATTATGCTATTTAAAAAACTGTATTTGCGCAAACTGTGTCCTATATTAACGTCTATTCTACTTTATAGAATTGTCAAGTCTGCATGTCCCTCATATTTTGCAGGTGGTGATACGCAGATTACCACCCACTCTCACTGGGGATCAGCTGTTAGAGCAGGTGTCACCCCTACCAAACTATGACTTCTTCTATTTTATGAAGGCTGATTTAAGGCAAGACTGGGCTGTTTTTGACATTAATTTCAGCTCTTGAATATAGATATCTTTTTCTTCATTTTGGGAGAAAATTGTGTGCTTTAGGGAAAATATTTTCATTGAAATTAAAATTTTGTGTAAGATAAGTTTCATGTCAAAAATAGCGCAATATCGGGTAATTCCGACAGTCGTCTAATTTCGACACTTTTCACAGTATTTATCAGACCAGTCTTAAATCATCATCATCCCGTATGATTTCGTTGTAAAATGTGACGTAGTTGGTGTTGTGACGTCACCAGATAACATCTCTCTATCAAACGTCTCGCTAATTGCATGTAAGTTAGTCATTTAAAATACGTACATTGTATTTCTTAGAGAATTTTTATAGCGTTATGAGCTTCGCTAAGGGAGGTTACATAATTGTCAATTACGTTCCTTCAGGATTTCGCTGTATTTCTGGTATTTGTACAAGTTCTAGTATAAAATTTGTTTCACTTGACCTGTATTTGTGTTTGAATAGTGCAAATCGTTTGTTAAACTATGATTTGTGGGGTGTCGAAATTATCCTCCAATTTTATACGATGGTGGGTAATTCCGACACTCCAAATGTTTTCAAGCATTCCCAGCGCATATGGAAAGATAGATTCGTTGAATAGAATTACTCTTTAAATAGTTGACGCAGCTTATTGAATATTATATTTAGCTCTCTCTATATCTTTTCAAGCAGATTGTATAAAATTAGAGCTATTTAAAGATTGTGAAGGTTATTGATTAATGAAAATGTATTTTTTTTTACTTAATTATATCGTTAATTGGATCACCTGTGATCACCTCGGATGCTGCGCAACCACCGTAAACACCTGTCTGCGAGGGTCATTCACGCGTTTTAAATGTACATGTACAAAAGAAAATCATATACATGTGTATTACATGTAAATGTTATATGTATGTGCACACGTATGCACTTAAATTTGTACAGTACATAACGTCGGAAACGTAAATAAAGCGTTTAGATGATCAATACTATTAACTCTTAATGGCAATGCCAAATATTTCGCGAGATATTTCAACTCTAGTTGAAATTCACAACGAAACTTTTAATGGAAATCAAATGATCACAATGTTGTACCCGCTACGAAATTTGTATTTACAAATAAATACACCCACGCCAATTTTCGCGCGCTTTTTATCAGGACAAAGAAATTCATTTATTTTATCTAGAAGTTGCACACCGAAAATAGCTGTACCCGGCGCGTGCAAACCGTGTAAGATGATTTTCGCATGTTGGAATACAACTGTATTGTTTAGGGGCTTACATGCAGTTCATCAAACCTTTAAATAGAATCATATGCCGAAATTCATTTGATACTTTCGAAAATTGCGAACGTTTATGTTTATGGCATTCTTGAGCACTCTTATCGTTTATATTACCCTCAGATAATTTGCTTTAAAAACGGAAATCGGGCGTATATGGGATTATCGAGTAATGGATAATTAAAGAAGGGAGAAGTTGCATGTATTCGATAGATACAGTTGACACATATGTATCGGAGGCGTTTTATTGTCGCCAATATATTTTAAATACTTATCACATCCTTTCGACCAGCATGTACATTAAAATAGAATTTATTTATTCATTATCACTCTTAAATTAAAGGGATCAATTCAATACGTTTTTGTTCAATTATATTTAGCGAACACGATGATCACCGCGGTAGATATTATGGGTCCGCGGTGATTCGCGGTGTTAGTCTATGGCAAACGGCCCCCGCGACATTTGATCTGAACACCTATCGCGGGGTTCATATTGGTAAGCTAACAGTGAGATGAACATTGCGGCGAGTGGCGTTTGTTTAAGTACACGGTGTCTGTACTGTATATTGAGTCAAGTGGGAGCACAATACGAACTCTAAATGCAATTTATTTATAATTCTCTGATTTGCAAATTAACACTAGTTTAGTATAATCCTATTTATTAAAGCTCCACTGCATGGAAAGCCTACGACTTATTAAAACACTCTCTCCTGATCGCTAGGTGGACATCACATCCACTAAACCACCACAACCTTATTAACAATCGATTGGTCATTTTCGGCTCGGGTACTACTTACATTTACCCCGGGTACGCTTAAGTATACTAACATGTACCCCGGGTACGGTAAATATACTAAAATCTACCCGGGAATTTTTACGCTAAATCGGTCGTCGTCGGCTATTTTTTTTAGATTAATTATGTTCATATTTATGTCAATTTTCTGTTAAATTGCCTCTATATTATCGGAACCCATACTCAAAAAGCATGTTGATGCAGTTTATAAAAACAAATAATAGAAGTTTGTTTCGTAATAACGGTAATTGGTAGCGCGTTTTACGACATCTGATTTAGGGCGGGAATAAAACTCGGGTACATTCTAATTTCGACCGGGTACGTTTTAGTATATTTACCGTACCCGGGGTACATGTAAGTATACTTCAATGTACCCGGGGTAAATGTTAGCAGTACCCGAGCCGACAATGAACAATCGAGCCTAATTAACACTAGACATTAAAGAGATCGTGAAATTCTATTAATTGAGACATACAATGTAAATAACTGATTAAAACAGTTGTTGAAAATTAATACAAAGACAAGTGTCGAAATTAGCCGCTGACTGTCGAAATTAGCCGCTTACTGTCGAAATTACACTCCGCCGCATTTAGTTAAATCGCTTGAAGTTTTGAACTATGCCGGCAACGATAATAACGTTCGTTAGCAAATATCAACAAGTCAAAACGGTGTTTTTCATTAAGTTTGGGCACTTGGAGGGTAATTTCGACACATCAGGACTAAATCAAATTTTACTCTTAAGGTGTCGAAATTACCCGACTTTGCTCTACTTGTTTTGAAAAAAAAATCAAAACAGGATGACACTTATGGCTTTTCTGTGTACTGAAACTTTGTTTATTAGGGAAAAAGTGCATAAGAATATTTTAGTTTGTATATCATGAGGGTTTATTACTGCCAAGGTAGTCACATAGTTCCATTGGTAAAAATCAAGAAGTAACTCTACTAAGTTCTTAAGCATATGGCTGTATAAGGTATACAGGGTTCGCACAGGGCTTGAAAAGTGCTTGAA
Source organism: Dreissena polymorpha (assembly GCF_020536995.1). Taxonomy (NCBI): domain Eukaryota; kingdom Metazoa; phylum Mollusca; class Bivalvia; order Myida; family Dreissenidae; genus Dreissena; species Dreissena polymorpha. The sequence continues at coordinate 35,501,029 of NC_068360.1, forward strand.
AACGAGTCCTAAGCTTGAAAAGCCCTTGAACAAAGGTTGGCCTTGAAAAAGTGCTAGAAAAATACTTATTTCATGTAAAAAAGCCTTGAAAATTTTTATTTTGTTCAAAATTACTTTTATCATCGCCATAAACTTAAATCGTTCTTAAGGAAAATATTACGAAAATTTATCATAAATTCCTTCGCGCAAAAAATGTGTACCAAAATATAAGTTTCGTACACTATTGGGTACGAAACATTAAGTGTACACGTCACAGATTATGTGTACTACGTCAGAGGTTCGCCATTGTGATCAATTTTCGCGAGTAAAAATTCAGCGATGGGGAAGTGTCGTTTCAAACCAGAGTGGTTAACTGAATATTCCTGGCGCTACTTTCTGGTCATAAACACCGATGATATGCAGAAAAATGCTTAAATAATTACAACTTATACGATACGTCAACATTCTTTAAACATGAATATTCATGGCGCTATTTTCTGGTCATAAAGAAGTTGTCAAAATGACGTTTATCGTTATGTTTTGCGCGAAACTTATGAATGTTCCTCGGAACAGAAAACAAATGACATTTGAAAAGCACATTGTTGTGTCTATATAAAGACCATTGGTGTCGGGGGGAATTGGTGAAAGCGCTTTGAAAAGCCACGATAAAGGGGAAACCCACAAAGAAAACATGAAATTGAGAAGCAAACAGGGGTCCTGCATTGTGCTTTTTGGTGAAACAGGAAGGTGCTATTGTTAAAACTGTGCAATCTAAAACAGACATTAACAACAACAGCCCTGTGAAATACAAAATGTTATAGTAACTGACTTCTGTTTAACTGAAATGAACTAATCTGTTTGATGTGAGCATATAAAGAGACAGTGTGTTTGTTTGTAATAACTTTAAAAAGTAAATACATATGTGAGACTCATTGAGTTAAGGATGGATAACATTTATGTGTATGTAATAATTAGAAATAAGACAAATGATTTATTGTGAAATTAGTTTAATGTGTTAGAGCAAATAAATGATATATACTGTGTTAATCTGGCTTGAAAATGCATTTTTTAAAGGAAACTAACATACGGTTCTCGGCCTTGAAAATGAAAATTTGGCCTTAAAAAGTCCTTGAAAAGTGCTTGAATTTAGGTTTGAGATTTTTGTTTGAACCATGGTATAGATATTTTCAAATACACAATGTATAAAATAATAAGTGAATGTTTTTTATTTACAATGAAATATTTGGGATTCAAATAGACATTGTATTGACTTAGAATGTTTGAATATGATTTCATTTTCAGTCTTGGACCTAATGCATTTTCTCGTGCATATATCAACTTTTTGAACTATGAAGACATTGCAAATTTCCGAGACAAGTTTGATGACTATGTTTTTGTGGACAGTAAAGGTATATTTGAGCCTCGTTCTTGGAAAACTGGGCTTAATGCATGTGATTGAAGACTAGAGTCATTATCCCCACGCTTGGAGCAGGGGGATTATGTAGTTATCTCCGCTGTCTGTCCGTCCATCCGTCCGTCCGGCAACTTTCTCCTCCTACACTATTCGCACTAAAACCTTACAACTTAAACACATGGTATCTATGAGCATATGTGCGTAAGTGCATTATTTGGAATTTTGATGTGACCCCTGGGTCAAAAGCTGCGGTGTGGGGATAAGCGTCGGCTGCGGCCGAGTCATTTCTATTTCCAGATTAGCCTGTGCAGTCCAATCTGGCTAATTAGGGATGATACTTCCACATTTATGTTATTTTTTGTTTAAAGGAAGTCCTTTCTTAGCGTAAATCAAGTTGAGGCTGCATGTGTTGTCCCTGATTAGCCTGTGCTGACTGCACATGCTAAGGCCTTATTTGGGAAAATATTTTACGCACTTGCATACAACCCCAGTTTTCTCAGAGCAAGGGTCATATTGTTTGTTGACAAACCATGTCATTTGTATTTTGTGTTTCAGTTTATGTATATGGAGCTTTGGCCTAAAAGTAGCAAATGGTAACTAAAATTTATCCTGGGATCTTGTTTCTGATGTTTCATTATTAATAATTATCATTTAACAAATAGAGGTTTTACTATTTTTCTGTTCAATGGTTTTGTTACAAAATTATCACTTAAGATAAAGCTATAAATGAGATGTACATATAATACTTTTCAGGGAATGAATATCCGGCAATTGTTGAGTTTGCAGCATTTCAAAAAGTACCAAAGAAGAAAACACGGAAACCAGATTTGAAAAAAGGAACAATTGAGCAAGGTACTTTTAAAGTCATTTTGTAGCGACCTGGTAATTTTTAATTCAAAGACATATATACTAACACTTTGAATACATTTGCAATAAGCAAAGAATTTCGATCTTGGTTTGGGCTTGTTTAGCTTGTATATATTTCTGTCATGACATAATTTGCTGAAATGTATTGTTGAACAGTAAGAGTCTCACTAGGATTTTAAAACAGGAGTCCTTGGGAAAAGTAGGAATCCTATTCAATTGTTCACACGTCTTCAAATTTTCAGCCAAAATCCATTTAAATCAAAAATAAATATAATAATAATATAATAATGATACGTGATATAATTGTTGGTTTAATTATTAAAAAACCTAATACAAAATGCTCATTAGGAATCCCTCTCATTATATTCTCTCTATTATTACTCATGTAGAAAAAACTACAAAATAAACAACTCTCTTATGGCAAGTGTGCATTTAAGTGCTTAATATATTTACATGCACACCCCACTTATTTACATTTACTTTTTTTAAAAACAAATCATTACAATAACCTTGCTATCATATTTCCATTTAAAACAGTAATACAACCAGTAAATGCACAAGTCTTTGACACTCACAACAGTGTTACCTTTGACATCAATTACACATATGCCTTCAAAAGCCTTCAAGCTTGGAATGCTTTTGGCAGACATCAATTGTCTATGATGTGAATGCCCAGATGGGGCATGTTTCTAGGAAGTTTAAACTGATAATTTGTTTCAAATCAGCAAGTGGCCATTTCAAATGGCATTAATCAATGCTACATAAATGGAAGCATGCACATACTATAAGATACACCATTAATAAGTTAGTTCCATAGAAGATTGGATGTGAGAGATCTATCCTGACATTTTACTGGATTGGATTAATTGTATTTTAAACAGATGTGAGGAAATAAATTGTGTTGGCTTGAATTAGAATAGGAGGTTGCTTTCCATGTATTGTTTGTTAATGAATTGACTTGAAATACCCAGTTATGCAAAATTGTGCGTCCTGTGGACTCCATTGGTTTCCGATAAGTGTCATTTGTAAAATTTATGCGTACAAAAACGCTTGATGAAGCGTTTCCGAGAGCCCTGTAAGAGGATTTCAAATCAGAAAAAGCCCAAAAGTTATTTTCCCAAATAAAACTTCATTGTATGCACATTTATTTAAAATTGAGATATTCTAACAAATTGATGTCAATTTTTCTGTTAATAATTTATGTATGGTTTCGTGAAAACTGAAAAATGCATGCATGTTTATATACTTTGTGACCTGCCATACCTCAATAAAACAAAAAGCCTGCTTATAAAATCATTCTTATTAAGACTTATGTGGTGGTTTTAGCTGGGATGGACTGTACTTATTGACTAGTGAGAATTGTGACATGTCTTGTCAATGTTGCCTTTCCCCTACAGTTTCTAATCTCACAATAAACATTGCACACATAAAACTTGTTAATATGGTATAACTAATTGTTGTAAACCATTGTTGAAGCAAGTGATGTTAATCTGACTAGGTGCACAATAAAATGATTACCATACATGCAATGATAATTGTTGCAATATGTGTCATTCTATCGCAATATGTGTCAGTCTGTTGCAATATGTGTCATTATGTTGCAATTTGTGTCAGTCTGTTGCAATATATGTCATTATATTGCAATATGTCCCATTCTGTTGCAATATGTGTCAGTCTGTTACATTATGTGTCAGAATGTTGCAATATGTGTCAGTCTGTTGCAATAAGTGTCAGTCTGTTGCAATATGTGTCAGTCTTATGCAATATGTGTCAGTCTGATGCAATATGTGTTAAGTCTGTTGCAATATGTCCCAGTCTGTTGCAATGTGTGTTATTCTGTTGCAACATGAGTCAGCATGTTGGAGTATTAGTCAAGTTTTAACTTACAGATGAGGATTACAAGAAGTTTCTTGCCTCTTTGGAGACACCAGAAACAGAGGAGCTGGTTTCCATGGAAACATATCTGGAACAGCTTGAAACCAGGGAGAGGGAGGCCAAAGGTCAGTAGTTCTTATGTTGGTAGCAATCCAATACATGTTCTAAACCTAGTTGTTTTTGCTTGAATGCATCAAAAGCCTATTGCTCATAGATAACTACATGAAGTACTTGTCCTCGTAGGGGTCAGTTCAGGGAGCTGGGTCCTAGTGAGGGTTCAGTTCAGCGAGCTTGGTCCTGTTAGGGGTCAGTTCAGGGAGCTTGGTACTGGCAGGGGTCGGTTTAGGGAGCTGAGTCTTGGTAGGGGTCATTTCAGGGAGCTGGATCCTGGTAGGGGTCAGTTCAGGGAGCTTGGACTTGGTAGGGGTCAGTTCAGAGAGCTGGGTCTTGGTAGGGGTCAGTTCAGGGAGCTGGGTCTTGGTAGGGGTCAGTTCAGGGAGCTGGATCCTGGTAGCGGTCAGTTCAGGGAGCTGGGTCCTAGTGAGGGTTCAGTTCAGGGAGCTGGATCCTGGTAGGGGTCAGTTCAGCGAGTTGGATCCTGGTAGGGGTCAGTTCAGGGAGCTGGATCCTGGTAGGGGTCAGTTCAGGGAGCTGGGTCCTGGTAGGGGTCAGTTATAGAAGCCGGGTCCTGGTAGGGGTCAGTTCAGGGAGCTGGGTCCTGGTAGGGGTCAGTTCAGGGAGCTGGATCCTGGCAGGGGTCTATTTAGAGAGCTGAGTCTTGGTAGGGGTCAGTTCAGGGAGCTGAGTCTTGGTAGGGGTAAGTTCAGAGAGTTGGGTCCTGGCAGGGGTCAGTTCAGGGAGCTGGGTCTTGGTAGGGGTCAGTTCAGGGAGCTGGAGCCTGGTAAGGGTCAGTTCAGGGAGCTGGAGCCTGGTAGGGGTCAGTTCAGGGAGCTTGGTCCTGGTAGGGGGTCAGTTTAGGGAGCTGGGTCCTGGTAGGGGTCAGTTCAGGGACATGGATCCTGGTAGGGGTCAGTTCAGGGTGCTGGGTCCTGGTAGGGGTCAGTTCAGGGAGCTGGGTCCTGGTAGGGGTCAGTTCAGGGAGCTGGGTCCTGGTAGGGGTCAGTTCAGGGAGCTGGGTCTTGTAGGGGTCAGTTCAGGGAGCTGAGTCTTGGTAGGGGTCAGTTCAGGGAGCTTGGACCTGGAAGGGGTCAGTAAAGGGAGCTGGGTCCTGGTAGGGGTCAGTTCAGGGAGCTGGGTTCTGGTAGGGGTCAGTTCAGGGAGCTGGGTCTTGGTAGGGGTTAGTTACATGAGTAGGGGCCTGATAGGGGTCAGTTAAGGGAGCTGGGTTCTGGTAGGGGTCAGTTTGGGGAGCTGGGTCCTGTTAAGGGTCAGTTAAGGGAGCTGGGTCCTGTTAGGGGTCAGTTTAGGGAGCTGGGTCCTGGTAGGGGTCAGTTTAGGGAGCTGGGTCTTGGTAGGGATCAGTTCAGGGGGCTGGATCCTGGTCGGGGTCAGTTCAGGGAGCTTGGTCCTGGTAGGTGTCAGTTTAGGGAGCTGGGTGGAAGCCTCCTGTTCATATGGTGACCTGAGGACTAGGGTACTAAGCCATCACAGATTCATGATTTGATAGTAAGATACTTGCTCTACAGAAGAGACTAAGAGTGTTCTGCTGCACTGTATCTTTCAACCCTTTGGTCCCGCTATTTATATACAGTCCAACCTGCCAGAACGACCGCCTGTGAATAGCAACCACCGGTCAATAACGACCACATCGATTCCCCCCCCCCTCAACGATTTCGCTATATATTGTACCTGCAAATAACGCCTGCCTGCCAACAACGACCAGCGACCGCCATTTTACATACCCAAAATCGATTTCGATAGCTTACAACGACCACTTCAACGACCAGCGGCCAACATTTAACTTTCCCAAAAGTCAATTGACTCACAAAATCGTTTTAATTATCATAATATAATGTTTTATAGCAAAGAATTTGGATTCGACAAAACAGCATACATTAACTTATTAATACAATGCTAACAATATTTTTTGCATCATTTTCTATTAAACATTCTATGTTGTCATCGGTTTGCAAAATAAAAAATCTTGTATTCCTTGAAAGAGGCTAACAACGACCACTTCAATCATAACAATTAACAATTTCACAACTGTCAGTAAAACAATGGCCGCCATGATGCTGTGATAGTCACATGATAAACAGTTTACCAGTGCACTGGTCGGTCGCTATGGAGATATTGGCAAGTGACAGTTTACTTAACTCGATAGCAGTTTTTTGTTTATTTAACACACATTGCTAATTGGTAGCCGCCTACTTCTTTTATGCATTTGACAGTTTGTCGAAATTGTAAGAAGTTACCTTTTCATTTTAGTTGCTCGCGATTAAGCCAATAAGGTACTAATTGCCGAAAAATATGAAATAAATGTTTGGGGCATACATCAACTCAGTAAGGAAATTTACGGATTCGTTACAATTACGATACCAATTACACGCATACATTTTGATATTCATTCCTTTCTTAAATTTATACGTGATAAGACGTGCATCAATTATAGAAAAAAGTAAATTGTCAGTTCAATTTAACCATTATGGCAACGGAGCGTAAGTTCTTGACGTTGGATAAACGTGTTACAGCGATTAGTATGTTAGACACAGGGCACAGTTGTAGGAGAGTGGCTAATGATCTGGGTGCAGGCAAGACTCAAATCCAGAACATTTTGAAGCAGAAACTGTGCTGTCAATCCTTTATTACATTGCACGTGCATAAGAATTCCCCTATTTAAACAATAGAGCACATACGTAGATAAGGTACCTGGTAAAAGGCTACTAGCATATTATTCAAAGTTTCAATCGACCCTGCCAATAAAGACCACCTGTGAACTAAGACCACAATGACCAAATCCCTTGAGTGGTCTTTGTTCACAGGTTGAACTGTATATTCCTTTATGATATAGAGATTTGTATTGTAGACATTAATTTGTATTTTCAGACATTAATAAAATACTTATTTGTAATAAAATTTACTTAGTTGCCATAAATAGCATGTTTGGTTTGTTCATTTATAATATATATTATTATATCAAAGTTTTTAGTGTTTAAACAGTATGTTTTTACTTTTGTTAATACAGCATTTTCCTTATTGTGTTCATTCATTAAGTTCCAAGTCAGTTACTGTAATACTTTATGTTGTAACACAGTTGTGCTGCAATTAAGTTTTGTGCATGCAGTATGTTTTAAGTTACTTTTGTTAATGTAGTATGATGCTTCAATGCAGTTGTGTTAATGCGGCATGTTTTGTGCCATTGATAATTGTGATACTATGAGTCGCTTTCTGAGAAAACTGGGCATAATGCTTGTGCGTAAAGTGTCGTGCCAGATTAGCCTGTGCAGTCCGCACAGGCTAATCAGGGACGACACTTTCCGCTTTTATGGTATTTTTAGTTTCAAGGAAGTCCCTCCTTACCAAAAATCAAGTTAAGGCGGAAAGTGTCGTCCCTTATTAGCCTGTGCACATGCATTAAGCCCAGTTTTCTCAGAACACGACTCATAAAGTTTCTCACTGGTTCATGTTACAGCTGCCTCCAAGGGTGGTTCTAGAGTATCCACCCCTCTCACTGAGTATTGTTAGTTGTGATACTATAGTTTCTCACTGGTTCATTCTACAGCTGCCTCCAAGGGTGGTTCTAAGGTATCCACCCCTCTCACTGAGTATTGTTAGTTGTGATACTATAGTTTCTCACTGGTTCATTCTACAGCTGCCTCCAAGGGTGGTTCTAGAGTCTCCACCCCTCTCACTGAGTATTGTTAGTTGTGATACTATAGTTTCTCACTGGTTCATTCTACAGCTGCCTCCAAGGGTGGTTCTAGAGTCTCCACCCCTCTCACTGAGTATTGTTAGTTGTGATACATTAGTTTCTTACTGGTTCATTCTACAGCTGCCTCCAAGGGTGGTTCTAGAGTCTCCACCCCTCTCACTGAGTATTGTTAGTTGTGATACTAAAGTTTCTCACTGGTTCATTCTACAGCTGCCTCCAAGGGTGGTTCTAGGGTATCCACCCCTCTCACTGAGTATTGTTAGTTGTGATACATTAGTTTCTCACTGGTTCATTCTACAGCTGCCTCCAAGGGTGGTTCTAGGGTCTCCACCCCTCTCACTGAGTATTGTTAGTTGTGATACTATAGTTTCTCACTGGTTCATTCTACAGCTGCCTCCAAGGGTGATTCTAGGGTCTCCACCCCTCTCGGTGAGTATTGTTAGTTGTGATACTATAGTTTCTCACTGGTTCATTCTACAGCTGCCTCCAAGGGTGGTTCTAGGGTATCCACCCCTCTCACTGAGTATTGTTAGTTGTGATACTATAGTTTCTCACTGGTTCATTCTACAGCTGCCTCCAAGGGTGTTTCTAGAGTCTCAACCCCTCTCACTGAGTATTGTTAGTTGTGATACTATAGTTTCTCACTGGTTCATTCTACAGCTGCCTCCAAGGGTGGTTCTAGAGTCTCCACCCCTCTCACTGAGTATTGTTAGTTGTGATACTATAGTTTCTCACTGGTTCATTCTACAGCTGCCTCCAAGGGTGGTTCTAGAGTCTCCACTCCTCACTGAGTATTGTTAGTTGTGATACTATAGTTTCTCACTGGTTCATTCTACAACTGCCTCCAAGGGTGGTTCTAGGGTCTTCACCCCTCTCACTGAGTATTGTTAGTTGTGATACTATAGTTTCTCACTGTTTCATTCTACAGCTGCCTCCAAGAGTGGTTCTAGGGTCTCCACTCCTCTCACTGAGTATTGTTAGTTGTGATACTATAGTTTCTCACTGGTTCATTATACAGCTGCCTCCAAGGTAGGTTCTAGAGTCTCCACTCCTCTCACTGAGTATTGTTAGTTGTGATACTATAGTTTCTCACTGGTTCATTCTACAGCTGCCTCCAAGGGTGGTTCTAGAGTCTCCACCCCTCTCACTGAGTATTGTTAGTTGTGATACTATACTTTCTCACTGGTTCATTCTACAGCTGCCTCCAAGGGTGGTTCTAGAGTCTATACCCCTCTCACTGAGTATTGTTAGTTGTGATACTATAGTTTCTCACTGGTTTATTCTACAGCTGCCTCCAAGGGTGGTTCTAGAGTATCCACCCCTCTCACTGAGTATTGTTAGTTGTGATACTATAGTTTCTCACTGGTTTATTCTACAGCTGCCTCCAAGGGTGGTTCTATGGTCTCCACTCCTCTCACTGAGTATTGTTAGTTGTGATACTATAGTTTCTCACTGGTTCATTCTACAGCTGCCTCCAAGGGTGGTTCTAGGGTCTCCACTCATCTCACTGAGTATTTTTAGTTGTGCTACTATAGTTTCTCACTGGTTCATTCTACAACTGCCTCCAAGGGTGGTTCTAAGGTCTTCACTCTTCTCACTGAGTATTGTTAGTTGTGATACTATAGTTTCTCACTGGTTCATTCTACAGCTGCCTCCAAGGGTGGTTCTAGAGTCTTCACCCCTCTCACTGAGTATTGTTAGTTGTGATACTATAGTTTCTCACTGGTTCATTCTACAGCTGCCTCCAAGGGTGTTTCTAGAGTCTCCACCCCTCTCACTGAGTATTGTTAGTTGTGATACTATAGTTTCTCACTGGTTCATTCTACAGCTGCCTCCAAGGGTGTTTCTAGAGTCTTTACCCCTCTCACTGAGTATTGTTAGTTGTGATACTATAGTTTCTCACTGGTTCATTCGACAGCTGCCTCCAAGGGTGGTTCTAGAGTATCCACTCCTCTCACCGAGTATTGTTAGTTGTGATACTATAGTTTCTCACTGGTTCATTATACAGCTGCCTCCAAGGGTGGTTCTAGGGTCTCCACCCCTCTTACTGAGTACTGTTAGTTGTGATACTATAGTTTCTCACTGATTCATTCTACAGCTGCCTCCAAGGGTGGTTCTAGGGTCTCCACCCCTCTCGGTGAGTATTGTTAGTTGTGATACTATAGTTTCTCACTGGTTCATTCTACAGCTGTCTCCAAGGGTGGTTCTAGAGTCTCCAACCCTCTCACTGAGTATTGTTAGTTGTGATACTATAGTTTCTCACTGGTTCATTCTACAGCTGCCTCCAAGGGTGGTTCTAGAGTCTCCATCCCTCTCACTGAGTATTGTTAGTTGTGATACTATAGTTTCTCACTTGTTCATTCTACAGCTGCCTCCAAGGGTGGTTCTAGAGTCTCCACCCCTCTCACTGAGTATTGTTAGTTGTGATACATTAGTTTCTCACTGGTTCATTCTACAGCTGCCTCCAAGGGTGGTTCTAGAGTCTCCACCCCTCTCACTGAGTATTGTTAGTTGTGATACTATAGTTTCTCACTGGTTTATTCTACAGCTGCCTCCAAGGGTGGTTCTAGAGTCTCCACCCCTCTCACTGAGTATTGTTAGTTGTGATACTATAGTTTCTCACTGGTTCATTCTACAGCTGCCTCCAAGGGTGGTTCTAGGGTATCCACCCCTCTCACTGAGTATTGTTAGTTGTGATACTATAGTTTCTCACTGGTTCATTCTACAGCTGCCTCCAAGGGTGGTTCTAGAGTCTCCACCCCTCTCACTGAGTTTTGTTAGTTGTGATACTATAGTTTCTCACTGGTTCATTCTACAGCTGCCTCCAAGGGTGTTTCTATCTAAAGTCTTTACCCCTCTCACTGAGTATTGTTAGTTGTGATACTATAGTTTCTCACTGGTTCATTCGACAGCTGCCTCCAAGGGTGGTTCTAGAGTATCCACTCCTCTCACCGAGTATTGTTAGTTGTGATACTATAGTTTCTCACTGGTTCATTATACAGCTGCCTCCAAGGGTGGTTCTAGGGTCTCCACCCCTCTTACTGAGTACTGTTAGTTGTGATACTAAAGTTTCTCACTGATTCATTCTACAGCTGCCTCCAAGGGTGGTTCTAGGGTCTCCACCCGTCTCGGTGAGTATTGTTAGTTGTGATACTATAGTTTCTCACTGGTTTATTCTACAGCTGCCTCCAAGGGTGGTTCTAGAGTCTCCACCCCTCTCACTGAGTATTGTTAGTTGTGATACTATAGTTTCTCACTGGTTCATTCTACAGCTGCCTCCAAGGGTGGTTCTAGGGTATCCACCCCTCTCACTGAGTATTGTTAGTTGTGATACTATAGTTTCTCACTGGTTCATTCTACAGCTGCCTCCAAGGGTGGTTCTAGAGTCTCCACCCCTCTCACTGAGTTTTGTTAGTTGTGATACTATAGTTTCTCACTGGTTCATTCTACAGCTGCCTCCAAGGGTGTTTCTAGAGTCTTTACCCCTCTCACTGAGTATTGTTAGTTGTGATACTATAGTTTCTCACTGGTTCATTTGACAGCTGCCTCCAAGGGTGGTTCTAGAGTATCCACTCCTCTCACCGAGTATTGTTAGTTGTGATACTATAGTTTCTCACTGGTTCATTATACAGCTGCCTCCAAGGGTGGTTCTAGGGTCTCCACCCCTCTTACTGAGTACTGTTAGTTGTGATACTATAGTTTCTCACTGATTCATTCTACAGCTGCCTCCAAGGGTGGTTCTAGGGTCTCCACCCGTCTCGGTGAGTATTGTTAGTTGTGATACTATAGTTTCTCACTGGTTCATTCTACAGCTGCCTCCAAGGGTGGTTCTAGAGTCTCCAACCCTCTCACTGAGTATTGTTAATTGTGATACTATAGTTTCTCACTGGTTCATTCTACAGCTGCCTCCAAGGGTGGTTCTAGAGTCTCCATCCCTCTCACTGAGTATTGTTAGTTGTGATACTATAGTTTCTCACTGGTTCATTCTACAGCTGCCTCCAAGGGTGGTTCTAGAGTATCCACCCCTCTCACTGAGTATTGTTAGTTGTGATACATTAGTTTCTCACTGGTTCATTCTACAGCTGCCTCCAAGGGTGGTTCTAGAGTCTCCACCCCTCTCACTGAGTATTGTTAGTTGTGATACTATAGTTTCTCACTGGTTTATTCTACAGCTGCCTCCAAGGGTGGTTCTAGAGTCTCCACCCCTCTCACTGAGTATTGTTAGTTGTGATACTATAGTTTCTCACTGGTTCATTCTACAGCTGCCTCCAAGGGTGGTTCTAGAGTCTCCACCCCTCTCACTGAGTATTGTTAGTTGTGATACTATAGTTTCTCACTGGTTCATTCTACAGCTGCCTCCAAGGGTGGTTCAAGAGTCTATACCCCTCTAACTGAGTATTGTTAGTTGTGATACTATAGTTTCTCACTGGTTCATTCTACAGCTGCCTCCAAGGGTGGTTCTCGGGTATCCACCCCTCTCACTGAGTTCATCAGGAAGAAACGGGAAGAGAAGAGGAACTCCATCCTGGTATGTGTACCACCTATGCGGCTCTTTTTCATTTAACCCTTTTCCCCCATAAGAAGCAAGGTGAAAATGGCTTGCAACCAGCATAAAACAAGAACAGCCTGCAAGTAACTCACAGTTTGTTCAGGTTTTATTCTGTTTGCTGCTCATCAGTAACTTAGGGTTGGAAATGAAGCCTTTAAAACTTTTATTTAGTAAGAAAGGTCTTTAATGCAATTTAACTACAAATGCGTCAAAATACGTATCTAAGTGGTTAAGGGTTAAATGAGTTTTGCTTTGTAAAAACTTGAACTTACAAGCTAATAATGGATACTACTTTATCGTCTTTTTCATTTAATGGAAGTATCTTCTTAGCAGACTTTCATTCCAATCCATCTTTGAACATCTGGGATGACACTTTATGCACATGCAATAAGTCTCATTTTCACAGAGCAATTCTCAACTACATGTAGTATTAATTAAGTGATTTTTTATGATATTTTTTTTGTTTAACCTATTTATTTAAGCTCGATTGCATAGAAAGGCTAAGGCTAATTTGAAACGCTCTCGAGTCCGTTTCCTGAGTGCCTATATGGGAGATCTAAAGAATGCTCTCACAGTGGGGATCGCACCTGTGACCTCCTGAGCGCTAGGCGGACACCATATCCACTACGCCATGGCGATTGATTAGATATCATACATAAATATATTGGGTTTTCTTGTTTTGTTTGTGGACATGATATTGTGTGACAATGGCATCTTCACATACATTATTATACCTACTTGCACCAAGTTAAGTTCAATATACTGAAAAGTCCATCAATGCTGATCTGTCTGTTCTTCTTTCTGTTGATGAAAACGTGCCCAGAGGCATTCTCCTATACTTTAGACAGTACAATATTCAAGCTTGCAGGCGATTTTCATCACGATATTAATTTTTTATGAATGTGCAATTTTATTATTGTACACTGAACATTATGAAAGTAATGCTCCTTTTTTTGAATATAGGCATTCTACAACATCATGATTATTAATGTAACATTTTAGCAAAATGCATTTTCTGAATCCTAAAGGTCCACAGGTGTTATATATGGTGTGCGTGAACTTATATTAGTGCTGTACAAGTTTGTTAAATTATTCCCCTGAGGTAAATACTGACTACGCCTAGGGGGTTGCTACTTAAATAACAACTTGTATAGAACAACATCTTAAAAATTCTATCCTCTTAAGCCTTTAGACCCAGAGTTTTAATATTTGGTATGTTAAATTGCGTTTTTGCCCCCACCCCATCTCCCAATTTTTATGCCCCCCTTCGAAGAAAAGGGGTATATAGTTTTCGCACTGTCCGTCTGTCAGTCTGTCTGTCTATCAGTCTGTCACACTTTTCGTGTCCGCTCTCTAATTCAAATAGTTTTCATCCGATCTATACCAAACTTAGTCAGAACTTGTATATAGAGAATATCTAGGTCAAGTTCGAATATGGGTCATGCTGGGTCAAAACTAGGTCACGGGGTTCACTTAGTGCATTTTAAGGATTTAGCATGGTGTCCGCTCTCAATTGAAGTAGTTTTTATCTGATCTTTACCAAACTTGGTCAGAAGTTGTATCAAGACAACATCTAGGTCAAGTTCGAATATGGGTCATGCCGGGTCAAAAACTAGGTCATGGGGTCAATAAGTGCATTTCAAGTATTTAGCATGGTGTCTGCTCTCTAGTTTATGTGGCTTTCTGATTTATTTTGACATTCTAAGACATTTTTACGCCTCCGAAGGAGGGCATATAGTGATCGGATTGTCCGTTGGTCTATCTGTCACACTTAGCGTTTAGATTTCGAAAAATGCTCATAACTTCTATGTCGCTTCAGATAGCAATTTCATATTTGGCATGCATGTGTATATGGACAAGGCCTTTTCATACGCACACAAATTTTGACCCCTGTGACCTTGACCTTAAGGTCCGTGTTTAGGTTTCGAAATCTGCGTTTAGGTTTCGAAAAAAGTTCATAACTTCTACCAAGCGTTTATAGGGGGCATAAGTCATCGTATGGTGACAGCTCTTGTTATTTCAAATCATGCTCTTGTCAAAGCTGGTCATGCTCTGGTGGTCACATAGATAAGATTGCCATGTTTACCACAATAACTGAAAACATATTTTCATCTGAAACATCAGGCCCACAGGTTTTTTGTTTTGAACATTACATCACATTGTGGTCAACCACAAAATTTGTTGAAATCACATCCCTAGACTACGCCAGAGGGATCTATTGCTTTATATATATTCATTTACATCATAATTATTGTAACAATCTTTATTTGAAACAAAAGTGTACTATTTGGTATGTAGATTGTGTTCAAAACTGTTTAAGTACATGCAATAACATAACTTAATAGTGTTAATTTGCAAAATGTTTCTAAATGTGGCTCGTTGACGTATTCTTCATCACTATGTGACTGGCTCTAAGTATGCATTGTTTCCATCATGCATGCTATGGATGATTCTGCAAACATTATTTTTTCTATACCCATAATTTTTTTTTAAATAAACGTTGACATAAAAAATTGCAGTTTCCCATGGCATGAAGAAAAAGATGGTACAGAAAAATCATTAAAAAAAAAATATTAGTCTGGCCTATATATCTCAATAACATGCTTATTATAAAGAAAGCCAGAGAGGAGCGTAGGAAACGTGAGCAGGACCGTAAAATGGTGCGGGATGAAGAACGAAGGAAACGCAAGAACGAGAAAGAACGAGAGGCTGAGAGGGACGGGGATAGGAGAGGAGTCAAGGACCGGGAGAGGTACTTCTTGGTGTAGTAGTCAGTCATCTTGTAGAAGGGAATAGTTAGTGCTTCAGAATGGGAAAGAGGTACTAGTGTCAGAGTGGGGCTGGGATAGGTAGGTCTTGTTGTAATTGTCGGTGACCTTTTTTAATAAAGAATATTAAGACCTTTAGAAAAGGAAATTACAAGTATAAGAGTGGGACAGGGATCAAGGTAAGTCTTGTTGTAGTAGTCAGGGACCTTTTGAGTAAGGAACAGTTAGATTGGGAAAACACTAGTGTCAGGCTGGGACAGGGATAGGTAGGTCAGTGACCTATTTAATAAGGAATATTTAGAACTGAAGAATGGGAAAGAACCAGTGTCAGGGTGGGACATGTATGGGTAACTTTTGTTGTAGTGGTCAGTAAACTTGTATTAAGAAATATTTAGAACTGAAGAATGGGAAAAAAACTAGTGTCAGAGTGAAACAAGGAGAGGTTAGTCTTGGTGTAGTCTTCAGTTATCTTAAAATAGGGAATGTTTATAACAATTGAATGGGAACTAGCTTTTGAGTGAGGCATGGATAGGTTAATCTTGTTGTAGGAAAACATCTAGAACAATTGTGAACAAGGCTCAGGTGGACAAAGAAATAAGCCTGGCATTGTTAACCTTTCTTAAACTTATCGGCTACATTCATGTATGCAAAGACACTAGCCCAATATTCTCTATTCATCATAAACCATGACACAAAGGTGCCTAATATAATTTTTATAACAGGTTACTTGGCATTTTTTATCAGTCATTGTATGTCATATTACTTAGGGGAATCAACTATTATGTTTTAATTTTAAAAATAATAAGATTTAGTAAAACAAATCATTTGATTCCAACATGTAATATATTTTTGCCACAAAAAGAGCAAAAAACATGTTTTACAAATATTAAGGGTAAGTGCTCATGATGTCATGATTTACACATCAGATGTCAACCAACATGTTCATTGTCATGATTTACACATCAGATGTCAACCAACATGTTCATTGTCATGATTTACACATCAGATGTCAACCAACATGATTTACACATCAGATATCAACCAACATGTCATGATTTACACATCGGATGTCAACCAACATGATTTACACATCAGATGTCAACCAACATGTCATGATTTACACATCAGATGTCAACCAACATGTCATGATTTACACATCAGATGTCAACCAACATGTTCATTCCGCTTAAGCGTGGTAGCATTTTATTATAAATTTTTTATAGGGGCATAGAGGTATCATTAACAGAAAAACAGGTAACTTCCCTATGGACTCGGCACAATTAAAAAATCCGTTCAGTCCTTATTTTATTCAAAACCTCACCTAATATATTACAAAACAATAGGGCATTAACTTGTTTTTCACTAAATCTGGTGGTATAGGGAAACTTCCGAAGTGTTATTAGTGGATGGAATAAACATCAGAGACAGACCTGAAGAGTTAACTCTATGTGTAAATAGGGAAATATCTAAAATGAAAGAATGGGAAGGAACAAGTGTCAGAGACATTAAGTGAGAGGCGACCCTTGTAGTATTGAGTTATCTGGAAGTAGGAAATATCTGGAACCTAAGAAAGAAAGAACAAGTGTCAGAAAATAATGGAGAGAGGTAAATCTCTTAGTAGTAGTGAGTTATCTGGAAGAAGTGAAATAGAAGCAAAGAATGAGAATAAATAAGTGTCAGAGAGAGACAGGGAGAGGTGATAGTAGTCAGTCTTCTTGTAGTTTGGAAATATCTGTAAGATTCCAATGAACAGGAATATTAGTCCAATAGAAAAAAAAATGCAAGAACAGTGAGAGTGAATTCCATGAATTAGTGGTTCTAATTTAAGTTTATAGACTCAGTTATCTCTTTTGTCATGTGCTTTAAGTTAACTGTATACAATAATACACAATTTTACAAACTATTAATTGTATAATTTTATGTCAGAATTTGCTTGGTTATCCTTGAATATTTCACTCCTCAAAATAATATTGGCAACGCTGTAAAAGTTTGATTTAATCCGGTTCAATCAATGCGCCTCCAAAACATTTTCACTTTTATGATTCGGCTTTATACAATTACATCTACATGCGCAAAATTTCCCTTTGAAAGTTCAATTCTTGGTATTCTGATTTTCAGGGACAGAGCAAAAGATAAAGAAAAGTACCGAGATAGAGACAAAATCGTGAAAGAGAAAGATATCCCAGTGAAGGTAAATCACACGCAGCCAGACAATAATGATTCTGATGACAACTGTGCCATGACCGTGTTTTTGAGGTCATGGTAAGGTCACATTGTTGGGCTTTGATATAATTTCCATGGTTACTCTGTTTGAAGTTTTCTGTATTCTTGGTTTTCATTGTATGCTTGTTGTTTATTGAGATTAAAATTAATGTTAAGAGTTCTAAACTGGTCTTCTTGTTTATAAACGGTATTTTTATCAGAGAGCTTGACATGAATATCAATAATTGGCATTTACATTAAAAACTTATTTGCTCAATAACACAATTTACAGCATGGATGTAAATGCTAGTTTTAATGTATTTATTTAAGCTTGATTGCATTCAAGTCTTATGCTTATCAAGATGTTTCTAAGTCCATTTCCTGGGAAGAACCAGTAATTGGGTATCTTAAAAGAGGATTTTAAGAAGGCTTCACGACTGGGATTTGAATCAAGTACCTCCTGACTGCTTTTTGCCTTGACAACATTTGTATCGATGTTTATAAAGAATGCATGCAAAATTAAACAGCTCAACATTTTAACGAACTGCTTTAAACCGAATTGACCATTCAAGTTTTGAGGTACTGAGCTCAGTTAGAGTGCATTTAATTGTTCATGTAATTCTTGATGACTCTTAACATTGTTGATTTCATGTGACCTCTTCGTTCTGGTTAAACTTTACCATTTATATGTTCTAGTCTTGTTGTTTTTATGGTTCAAGTTGAGTTCATATGTTACTGTTTTATGTTTCAAGCTTTTGAAAAACACAGATCATGAATCAGGTAGTGAAAAAGATGGGAATAATAAGGCGGAGAAAGATACAGCAATATCTGAGAATAAGAAAGACCGTGACTTGAACGAGAAAGATTCTAATAAATCTGCCTCGAAAATTGAAAAGTCAAACTTGAGGTTTTCCAAGGAAAATCGGGAAAAATTAAAAGAACAAAGGGATGGAAAAGACAGGGGAAAGTCGGGAAGTTCTAAGGTAAAACATGTGTTGTGCTGCAAACACTTGGTAAGAAATAGTGTCCATGTTACTTAGGGTTGTACCTGTTTGTTTTTGGGGCTTGATTTAAAACAATCGTTGATTTTTATGCTCCCCCAAAAATTTGGGGGGGGGGGGAGGATATAGTCGCCGCTTCGTCTGTCCGTCCGTGTGTCCGTCCGTGCACAATTTTATTATTTTGTCCAAAGTTATGCCCCTCAAGACGTTTCTTTTTATCTGAATATATGGGGCAATATTGTGACAAAAAAAACTTTGGGAAGCATCACCCGTCTCCGACAGTTTCTTGTTCTGTCTTATATCAATAAGTAACACATCACTTAAGACCATATTCTAAAGAGTTCATCCAGAATGTCCAGTATTTATATTTAGAACATTACAAGAGGTAATTTTGTGCTTATATTTGTATAGAATTTTGTTTATTTAATATTTACATGAATAACCAGTGATGTAAAGAGAAAATTGTATGGCGACATTTATTATTTCAATGATTTTTTCGTATTTTCACTACAAATATTCATAATATTGACACACACGGGTAACAAGCCCATACTTTACAAAGCAATAGTTTCATTTTGATCTAAGATATTGAAGAGCCCGTATTCACCAACCCATTTTTAGACTTTATGAGTCGTGTTCTGAGAAAACTGGACATACTGCATGTGCTTAAAGTGTTGTCCCAGATTAGCCTGTGCAGTCTGCATAGGCTAATCAGGAACGCCACTTTCCGCCTAAATTGGATTTTTGCTAAGAAGAGACTTCATTTAATCGAAAAATTTCATAAAAGCGGAAAGTGTCCTCCCTGATTAGCCTGTGTTGACTGCACAGGCTAATCTGGGACGACACTTTACGCACATGCATTATGCCCAGTTTTCTCAGAACGCCACTCTTATAATAAAGAATAGACTTTAAACAAGAAAACATATGTGCAGTATTTGAAGATATACTGGCCACCACTGTGTTGTGATAATGTGATAAACAAAATAATGCACATAAAGAATGTTATATAGGTGGTTAAAGGCGAGTTTGACTCAAAATTAAAGCAATACTTGAATAGTCCAATTTTTTGAATTTTCTTCAGGACTTCTATGAGAATTGTTTAGTAAATAAGGACCCTGTGATTTCTAAGTGTCTGTCACTGTCTCAAAACTTTAGATATTTTTTAATTCTAAAAAAATACCTCGCCCCCTGCCTTTCAGTTTGACCGGCCATTGCGGTCAGCTAAGGATGACCGTGATGACCGCAGCAAGCCTGACCGGTCTGACCGTCGGCCAAAGTCGTATCGGGAGGAGAGGGAGCAAAGACGTCAGGGTCGCGACACTGAGTACAGGTAAGGGGTGGGATTGCGTTAAAGTTTAAACCAATTTTTTAGCTTGATTACATCAAAAGCTGGCATATTGAAACGTTTTCATGTCCGTTTACTGGGTAGAATCAGTACTTGGTGTCTTTGGGGGAGATATAAAGAACGCTGACACAGGGGTTCTGAAATATTTTAAGAGTCTACTTGTCCACGGACAAGTTGGACCCACAAATTAACTTGTCCGTACCAAAGAAGTACTTGTCCGTACTTTTAAGATAGATAAAGGAAAAGATCATTACTAATTAAGCAAATAATACAAACATACACTTTTGTTAACTTCTATTTTAACTTATAAACATAGTTAACTAGAAAATTCACATGAACAAAAAATACAAGCAAGATGTGCATATAATGAGAACTCTGTTAAGTCACACATGATGCCATCTCGGATATTTAATAATCTCAGCATGTCTAGAAAATTCACATTCAAGAAATAAAAAAATCTCGGTTAAAGTGTGCGACTAGAATTTCTACCCTGGTCCCATAAACTTCACTGAATACTGCACTGGTCTTTTGACATATTTTCTTTGACCAATAACCTCTGCTCATCACTCAGTTAATTAAAAACATCTTGAGCAAGTTGCTATACACATTAAACATGTGCCCTGGTTTCTCTACTAAAAATGTTTTCTTTGACATATGCTTGATTAGCTGTTGCTATATACGCGTGTTACTACATTAAATAATTATTATCGGAAAATGACCTACCTTGCAGTTGAAAACGTGTGCCAGTCCGCAGATTAATCATTAGCAATTTATATAAACTTTCGTTTTTTATTTTTGGAAAATGGAGTAGTTTCGTTCTCGAAAAATGTTTACCACGGAAATTTAACTTGTCCCCGGACAAGCCAGCTTTGAAAAACTGCTTGTACGGAAGGGGAAATTGACGACTCGGACAACTGTAACAGCTTATTTCAGAACCCCTGTCACAGAGTGGGGTATCAAACCCGTTACCTCCTGGTTTCAAGGCGCACACAGTATGCACTACACCACGCAACATTAATAGCATGGTTGAGTGCTATAGGTGGCTTTTGTCACTTCCAAACAGACTTACTGATAAACTAAGTTTTATGTATTCTCATATCTTTATGTGTGGTGTTTTGCCAATGAATTATTCTTTTTATGAACTTTGTTCTGAGAAAATGGGGCTTAATGCATGTGTGTAAAGTGTTGTCCTAGATTAGCCTGTGCAGTCCACCTAGAATGGTTTTTTGTTTAGATTAAACTTCCTGTAAACAAACAAATTGCATAAAAACGAAGTGACTAGCTTATCAGGAACGTTACTTTACACACTGCACATGCATTAAGCCCAGTTTTCCCAGAATGTGTGCTTGTTCCTAGAAGTGTCTTGTTTCTTTTGTCAGAGATGAGCGCCCCCAGTCTGTGCCTTCAAGACGTGATGACAGGAGATACAAGGAAGACTCCAGGTAACAGAGCCGTGCTCTGGGAAATAGGGGCTTAATGCATGGGCGTAAATGTTGTTTTGATAAGCCTTTGAAGACTGCACAGGCTAATCAGAAACGACACTTCCTGTTTTAATGGAATTTTTTGTTTAACTCTTTCCCGATCGGAAGCAAGTAAAAATGGCTATGTGCAAACAGCATAAAACCAGAACAGCCTGCGAGGATCTCGCAGTCTTCAGGTTTAATGCTGTTTTCTGCTCATCAGTATCTTAAGGTTAGAAATGAAGCCTTTAACATTTGAATCTAGTAAGACAGGTCTAAAATTTAATATAACTATGTAAGGGACTACAAATGCGTCAAAATATATATCTAAGTGGTAAAGGGTTATAGGATGTCTCTTTTAAGTCTTTTCAGACTCCACAGGCTTATCTGGGATGACTTTTTACACACATGCATGAAGCCCAGTTTGAAGCCCAGAAAAAAATCACGAAAAACTGCAAATAATGTTGTCGATTGGATTTGATTTTCTTATATATTTCACTAAAACAAATGTTTTTAAACAAAAAATTATTTTGAAAAAAATAGGCCATTTTATTTATGTAGTATTCATCGCCTTTGTTAAATAACCAATTATATTGTTTTTTGGGATATTGTGTAGTCATAATACAAAAATATTTTTTCCTAATATAAAAGATGCTATACTACAAAAGATGGGATAGTAAGAAAACAATTCTGTACATCCTTTGAACATATGTTACTTCACAGTGCTTTATGTAACTTGTTTAGCACAAGTCTTTTTGAATGCTTTGGTAGTCATTTTGGTTATTATGTATGCATCATTTTCCAACTTGCAGAGACAGTGACAGACAAAGCAATAGTAACAACAACAACAGCAGCAGTTCTAGAGACGGTTCAAAATCTGGGGGTGCCCTGGTCAGCAAATCTGATAGGCCAAGCAGCAGAGGAAGTGATGTCACAAACAGGAAGTCAGACAAGGATTCCGTGAAAGAGGAGACTTCTGGAAAGGGAGAAGAGAAGTCAAGGGAGACAACTAAGAATAATGAAGAGTCAAAGAAAGAGGGAGGAAAATCTGATCGTGAGAGACCCAAGGTTGTTACCAGTATTCGTAATATAATTTCATTTTTTCATTAATTGTCTGTATTTGAAGTAGACTGTATATGTATGTGATTAACACGAGTGGGTGTAACATCAGTCATCCAAATTAGCCTAATGTTGAAGCAAGTAAGAATTGGAAGTAGCAATTACCTGTAAGCCAGAAAATGTTACTAACCTGTTCACTTGTATGATAGTGTGATTCTGAGTCAGGTTAGTTTAAAATTTATTGGGCAAGGCATTTTGGTTTTAGAGTAATTCATCATAAGGGTACAGATTTTCGGAGAAAGCAACAGGACAATTTTAGATGGCTGCACATGTTACATGAGCAACACAAGAGGCCTTTTTGGTAGATTTCCAATTGTAAAAAAATGATTTAACCAAGTATTATTCATAATATAATTCTTTATGATGGTAAAAGTAAAGAGCTTGATAAAGTTTGTTTCTCTGATAAGATAACTGATATAACTCAACGGTAATCTGATAGTCCTACAAAATATATGGGCCGTGCTCTGTGAAAAAGGGGTTTAATGCATGTGCATAAAGTGTTGTCCCAGATTAGCCTGTGCAGACTTCACACTCTAGTCTAGGACAACACTTTACACACACTTTAAACCCCTTTTTCACAGAGCAAAGACTGCATTAAAGAAAGTATTTTCTTAGCAAAAATCACGTTTAGGCGTAAAGTGTTGTCCCTGATTAGCCTGTGCAGACTTCACACTCTAGTCTGGGACAACACTTTACACACACTTTAAACCCCTTTTTCACAGAGCAAAGACTGCACAGGCTAATCAGGGACGAAACTTTCTGCTTTTATGATATTTTTCGTTTAAAGAAAGTATTTTCTTAGCAAAAATCACGTTTAGGCGTAAAGTGTTGTCCCTGATTAGCCTGTGCAGACTGGGACAACACTAAGCACATGCATTAAACCCCTTTTTCACAGAGCACGGCCCATATATTTTTAGACTTTCAGTTTTACTTGATTTGAGAATTTCCAAGAAGTTGTTAATGGTAAAAAATATTCTAAATACATCAAATTATTATAAAAATGCTGTGGAAATGCAGAATTCCTGCAAAATCCTTATGTGTTGTTCTGTAAAAATTACTACCATTCTTTTTGATGTGAGTCTGTTATTATCCTTCAGTTATCCATTAAAGGGACTTGTTTACAGATTTGTGTATAATGTAAAAATGTTGTTCAATGGATTTACTGACAAAACAGTAATATTTCATTTAATTATTACAATATCAAGGAAGAAAATAGTTGAAGTTATGTCAGCAGTACACATTTTGGCTAAATACGATGTTTTTTCATTTTGCCAAATTATAAACAAGTCCCTTTCATAGTTTGTTTTAGGTAGTTCATTGTATATGTATATGCATGCTTCAGAATGTTAATGTTTCAAGTTTTATTATATTATTTATCCAATGGGACCTATTCACATATTTTCAAATTCATGATAACCAAACTTTGACCCAGTTGAAAAAAAACACACTACAATATATATTATCTAACAAATACCTGTCAGACATAATACTGAAATTTTGTTGTGTATGCTCCCATAAAGCAAAATTACATTCAAAACTTAAAATACTGTTCAATTTTTGTGCTATATTTAATAGTAATGTTAAAGCTTTATCTTATTTAAAAATACAAGGGAAAAAGTTAAATTACAAGGGTGGAAAACAAGAAATAAGACATGGTTAAACATAAAATGCATT
Source organism: Dreissena polymorpha (assembly GCF_020536995.1). NCBI lineage: Eukaryota > Metazoa > Mollusca > Bivalvia > Myida > Dreissenidae > Dreissena > Dreissena polymorpha. The sequence continues at coordinate 35,525,114 of NC_068360.1, forward strand.
AGTTGCATGTATGAGTTCTAGAGAAGTATATATAAAGGACTAAGACAGAAAGACAAAAGCTGTTACTCTGAATATGTGATGTTTCTGCTAAAATGTGTTCACTTTTTTTTCAAAACTGTCCATAACTGCACATAATTGGATCTCAGAAACAATTTGGCTAGCCTGTTTATACTTGATGAAAAACTTCATATTTACTATGAATGTTGATGATAAATAAAAACGACTCTAGCATATGGAATTACATTATTGAAATTCATCAAAACCCCAAATTGTATATTTGTTTGGATTTCTCAAACAAATCCCCTAAAATGATTGTGTGCCCATGAATGTATGAAACAGTTTCAAAATACAGTAAAAATGATTAATCAAAGATCATGGAAATTATACCAAAAAATAAGACATACTACATCCAGAAAAAAGCGTAAACAACATGAATGCACACTTTTGTATGAGAAAAGCACCATATTATATCTATTTTTTTCATATCTTATTCTTACTTCACTTAATACATTGACAAGAGTTTCTTCAAATGAGCTATGTAGATAAATCCCCAGTAGTTTGTGTTCCTGGGCCTGTATTCTCCAACCCATTTTTTATCAATTAAAAAATAAAAGACTTAGACCGAAGAAAAGTGCTTCAGTGTTTGCATATATTCAGGCTACCACTTGTGCTCGTGTTATTTATAACATTTTGTAAATTAAGCATGAGGTGATTAAAGGTGGTAAATACCAGGTTAGACTCGAAATGAAAGCATTTCTTGTAAATAACAATTTAAAGTAGTTTCTGTATTCTTAGTCTTAAAGCCACATTAATACTCAGGAAATTCTCATGGAATATATTGTCACAAAAAACACAAAAAATGACCATTGTGTATCTCTTTGAATCTATGTTACCAGACCACATCTGAAATTTTGGCTATTGCCATAAAGAACACTGATCTGTTATGTCTTAACTTCATTTTTCGAAATATTTTACAAATATTTGTTGATTTTGAGTGTTAATGGGCTTATTAGTCCAAGGGTTGTTTGGTGAATACGGGCCCTGTAGTAGAGTGTGTATTGATATGTTGTTGTGTATGATGTGTAGCACAATGAACAAGTAGATGAGACCAGCTCACAAAGGGACGACGACAAGTCAGGCAGCGGAGAGGAGAAAAGGAGGAAGAGAAAGGTAGACAGGGGTCGGTTGTGCAATAAAAAAAATGTCACAAATATCCATGTTAGGTTCTGTAGACGACCGGTATAAGGTCATATATTTGATAGTCATTTTAGTTGGCCAATCAGAAAATAGCTTGCATGGTTTTGAAAATGAAAGTGAAGATCGCTTGGATCCCAATATTTAGTTTAATTTAAGGTTCAACTGCCTACAATGTTTACACCATTGTTAGTCAATTTTTGGAATACAACAATATACATGCTAAAAAGTGATAATTAGTGGTACAAATAACTAACTTAACTATTTTATGTTAATTCCTTTGCTATACAAAGAACTTGAAATTGATATTGTTTGAAAATATCACATCATGCTGAAAAGGATCATTTTATTGACTGAGAAGTAGAGAACATTTTCAGAATTCAAACTTTTCCAGGAGTAGGTCAGTGGGTCGTCATCATAAAGTCCTCAGGGCTAGTTGTGCACTTTACTTTTATTGTCTTTTTGCGTCAATTGAAATGCCTTGGGCCTCATTCTGGGAAAACTAGGCTTAATGCATGTGGGTTAAAGTGTTCTCCCAGATTGGCCAGTACAGTCTGCATGTGGGTTAAAGTGTTCTCCCAGATAAGCCTGTACTGCCTGCATTGGCTAATCAGCGACAACACTTTCTGCTTTGATTGTATTTTTTAGTTTTAAGGAATTTTCTTCCTGGTGAAAATCAAGTCAAGGCGAAAAATTTGTCCCAGATAAGCCTGTTCCGTTGACACAGGATAATCTGGGACAACCCTTAACGCAATAATCACAGTTTTCTCAGAATGAGGCTGTGTTGTTTATGCTCAGTTTGATATTAAATCCCAACGATCATTGGTTGACAGTTGTGTGTGTTGGCATGTACAGGTTTGTTTTCTAGCCCCTTTAAAGGAAAGCTTGATATAACTGTCCCAACACATTTAAGTGTAATTGCATGCAAGTGTGGGTCTGTCTGTCCGAACTTGGTTGGAAAAGCTCAGAAATGAGCTAAAAGTTATGTTTAATTGGAAACAAGAGCTTCTTCAAGAGTAGGGTAAACCAAGCATGTATAGTGTTTTTAAATTGCTAAAAATAGGGACCGCATTTTCGTTATTAAGTTGAAACAAAAAAGGCATAACTTAATTATTCAAACTGCACTTTAAAAATAACATGTTTACCATGTAAAGAGGACATGATGGGTGCCATGCTTGTTTATTTGTGCTCAAATGTCCAAATCACATTTGTTGTTAAATGATTACATCATGAAAGTCATTGGCTCGATATGCTGCCAACAGGCACTTTTAGTGGTAACTGTTATAAATACTGATTAACCCAATTATGCCAAGCGTCTAGAAAAAAGCCTTGGCAAACAGCGTAGACCCAAATGAGACGCCACGTGATGCGGCATCTCATCATGGTCTGCACTGTTTGCTTAAAGGAATTTCTGTAAGAAATATTCTAAATATAGAAATAAATATACTAGACATCTCTAATTTCGGAAATAAATTGATCCAATTTAGAAGGATGGGAGAGTCCACTAGGCATAAATTTTTATTTTGTTTGACTGGCACTTAACTTTTTTATGAAATATGATGTTTCTTCCATCGTTTAGTTGTCTATATTAACTTAATCTAATACATTTTACGAGAGGACTTATTTTTGGTATCTCAATGATTTCATCTGAAATTTCAAAGTTATGCTTATCTATTTACACATGAGCCATACAAATTAACAAATCTTTTCTTGTCCACTGATCAACCAAATATTTCTCATTTTTTGACAATTTATAGTTTTCAAACTTCATCAGTAATGTATGAGGTCCTTTTAATTGGCATGGCTTGATTGTATATGTTTAGCAATTAGTAATGGTAAGATTATATATACAGTTGAATTATTTCCATTTAAAAAGTTGAAACACCATTAGAATATTCATTAGAATATTCACAAATCTGAATTATTTTTAAACCATATAATTTTGCATTTGAAGAAATAAGTTTTGATAAGCATACACACAGTTCTTCACCTTGGCCCCGTGTCTCGTGTTATACTTGGATACTCCATATGCAGCTTAGCATCAGTTGCCACTCATGCATTATAGTTCTTTAGTTTCATTTTGAATCCATTAGAAAGTACAATTTTCAATTCATATACAACAATTTTGGAAATTTAGTTCCGAAATGAACAAAAATATAATGTCTCCTACAGAAGAAAGTACAAAGTAGATGCAATAATTAAACAGTTGCATGCAATCCATTTTTATTTTGAAACAATAAATATTATGGAAAAAATATTTTGAGAATGTTAATTGTAATTGAATAAATATAAATCATTAAATTACAACTTTGCAGGATCGTCCAGAGCGTGCAATATATGACCCTAGAAAGGCTGCAGAGAGGAGACAGGGTCTAAGAAAGGAGGACCAGAGTCCCCGACACAGTCCTCGAGAAGGGAGCCTGTCTAAAGAGGTCAACAAGACCAAGGAGTCCAGTCCAGCTAGTGACAGTGATCAGTCGAAAACTTCAGAAGACAATACACCTAAAGATGACAATAAACCTAAAGATGACAATAAACCCAAAGATACAATGGAGCCTAAGGTGAAAATGGAAGCTAAGGTTGAAAATGAAGTTGGAGTTGTGAAAAGTGAAGGGATGGTTGAACATATTGAAAAGAACACCGTCAGAGACAGTGTTGAGGAACACATGAATGCTGAAGAAAAAAGTGTCGGAAGTGATGCTTATAATGTAAGTCAAAACAAATATAACAAAGGGCAAGAGGACGGTCAGGAAAGCAATGTTGACACTTTTGATCCCCAAGTACATGTAGGAACAGAGTCATCCCCTACTGAAGAAGGGACACCAGTGTAATATGGGCAATATAAAAGTTCTAATGATACCTTGTATAACATTATCTATCTTGTTAAATTTTATTTGTGTGTGTGTTTTTACTTCTTTATTTTAAAAATAGATTAAAGTAAGATTATCTTTTGTAATATTTCTTTTGTTTTGTATGATCTATGATACCAGTTACACACACTTTTATTTTGGCAATTATATCAATGCTGTATTATTGGTTGTTAGTAAAAGCTATTGTTGGAACTAAAATGCTTGTGTTACTGTTTTGTAATTTAATTGATTACAATGATTTCACCAATATGATAAAAATTTTCATCATAAATTTGTTTTTGTCGCTCTTTTGATTCGTCTTTCCGGCATCTGTTTACAGAGTTTTTCCTAAACGCTTTCAGATGTTTACCTGATATTTGGTGTGCGAGTCTACCTTTATCACTTAAAGATCAAGTTTGAGTTTCCTTCTCGTCAATTGATTTTTGGCAAAGATACAGGCCTTGGACTTTGAATTTTTTTCTGCAATAACAGTTTTCTGAATGTTTTCCTAAACGCTTGCAGATATTGACCTAATTTTTGTTGTCTGAGTCTGCCTACATGGCTTCTGACCCTAAAAACAAATACAACATTACATGTCTATAGCAGGCAGAGTAGCTCCTGACAAAATTGAATGAATGGCATATGAGGGACAACACTTTATCCCTAGACAGGATGTTGGTTCAGAAGAGTCTTCCATTTAAAAAAAAATCAATAAAGCTGAAAGTATTGTCCCTAAATAGCCTGTTTGTACTAATGAGGCTAACCTAGGCTGTCATTTAATGCATTAACCCTTTGTATGCTGGGAAATTTGTCGTCTGCTAAAATGTCGTCTGCTGAATTTCTAAAATTAGCATTTTCTTTGATTTTTTTAAAAGAATATCAGAATAGCAAACAGTTTGGATCCTGATGAGACGCCACGTTCTGTGGCGTCTCATCTGGATCCAAACTGTTTGCAAAGGCCTTCAAAATTTGGTTCCCGCTCTGAAAGGGTTAAAGGATAAATTCCATAAAATCTGACTGCACTGGCTGATCTGGAACAACACTTTCCGCATTTTCAAACCATATACAATTCAAAACATCATATTACAACTATGAGTGAAACTAAATGAAAAACATAGGTCATCATGATGGTTTATTAAGGTCTAGTTCACATAGGCAGATTAGCAAGTCAGAATGCAACGTTTACATGAACACTTGACTTAATTCAGGTTAGTTTAACAGACTCCAAATATTAATGACAAATGAAACACAATCCCTCCTACTGAACTTTGAAGCTGCACAGCAGCTATTTTTAAATTAGAGAAAAGTCCAAGGCCCATAACTTTGTCAATAATCAATGCACCAAAAAACAAAACTCGAACTTAATATGCAAATGTGCAGGTTGTTCTTGTGCTACACTTGCTGCATATAGCAATAGACCTCTTTTCGTATGACACTGCTTGATTAACAACTAATTCTATGTCTTTGCAACTGGACATTGCTAAAAGTATAAATATCTGTTCTGGGGACATTCTTAATTCTAACTTAGTTCTAGTGTGATAGTGAAATTATACTTATCATATGTATTAAAATTAAAGATGCATCAACAAATCTATTGTAAAAACTAATAAGTTCATTTACCGGCTTAAAAAAGCTAAGTTTAAAAATTTATTTTAGCTTGTTTGCATGAAAGTCTGAATGTTTATTGGAGACACTCTTGAATTTGTTTCGTTGGTATATAACCAGTATTTGGTGTCTAATGGATAATTCTGTGGATAGAATCAGAGAACTTCCTTTGTCTAGGCAAACACTGCATCCACCATGCCACACTTTTATAGTTTATGATAATGAAAACTTGACAGTTATACTTGCATTTTATGGCACTTGTTTAGAATCGATACATTTGGAAATTCAGCTCAGTAAATCAATTTCAATATAGTGGCTGCAGATTCATTCATACGTCTATGGTTAATTCACACCTGTACTTCATAAGTGTTAAATCTGTGTTAGTTTGACTTAAAGATGATACACAATAAATATTAAAGTTTATTAAAAATAATGTGTACACATGTGTATTCAAATATATTGTACAACATCACAGGTCATAAAATATATATCACTTCATGAAACACATGCATATGTTTTATAAGCAAGATTTTCTCAGCAGTTGACAAGTGTATAACATACACACATATAAACAAAATTTATTTATGAGAAATAATTAAAATATCACAAAACAAATATTTAATCACTCGCACATCCACCATTTTTCATAACTAAAATCACTCTACTGACATAGAATAACTGAGAATGTTATATGTGGAGCCTAGGCTTCAAGTTTTACACGTTTCCCAACGTCCTTGGTGTTTGTAACTTTGTCTAATGTAGCTGACAGCATCTTGCGGGCTTCTTTGGCCTCCTTCATGGAGTTGACTCGTACAGCATTGTAACGCCTCTGGATCTGTAATAGGAAGGCATTTCATTGACTAACTCAGGAATGTGCTAGATTTTAGTTTATATAAAAAACGTATATTCATTTTAAAAAATCGAAAAATTGTAGAAACTTTGTAAAACAAGAAATCGTCAGAGACGGGTGATGCTCCCCAAAGGTTTTTTTGTCACAATATTGCACTATATATTCAGATAAAAGGAAACATCTTGAGGGCACAGTAGTTTGGGGGACAAGAATTTTTTTATAGAAAATTTCAAAAGGCCATAACTCTGTGAAAAATCATCCGACCAGAACCCGCTGATTATATGCACATCTCCTCTTGGTAGTGAAGCTTCCCATTAAGTTTCATTGAATTCCGGTCATTAGTTGCTGAGAAATAGCCCGGACAAGAATTGCACTATATGTACAGTTAATGGAAAATTTCAAAGGGCCATTACTCTGTGAAAAATCATCCGACCAGAACCGGCTGATAATATGCACATCTCCTCTTGGTAGTGAAGCTTCCCATAAAGTTTCATTGAACTCCGGTCATTAATTGCTGAGATATAGCCCGGACAAAAATTGTGCACAGAGGGACGGACACACGCACGGACAGACAAAGCGGCGACTATATGCTCCCCCCAATTTTTTTTGGGGGGAGCATAAAAAAATTATGCAACACATATTAACTAAAATCCTTATTTTGTCAACACAGAATTTGACTACTTATAAATCTACTGGTGAATACAAAATATATGTTATGTGCTTCATTTAAACAAATAAATACCTACAATGAAACATAGGGATTTTATTGTAGTTTGTTTTGAGAAAATATCTTAACAATTAACCCACTTTAGAAGGTAAGTGATGTCCTAGGTTAACATGTGAGAAATGCATCACACATAGTTGTTCTAATTTCAAACACATATTAATTCCTTGGACTTGTTGACTGTGTGACTTGTACTAATTATCAGCAAAAAACAAAAAAGTAGTTGTAAAACAAATAGCAATCAAGTACCCACATATGACAACAGGTCGCAGTGGCTTAGTGGTTATGGTGTATGCCTAAAGACCCGATGGTCACAGTTTTGATACTGAATGTGGGAGAGTTCTTTCGATATCCCCTTAACCCTTTCCCACTTATAAGTGCAAATGGCTATGTGCAAACAGCATAAAATCAGAGCAGCCTGCTTGTGACTCGCAGTCTGTTCAGGTTTTATGCTGTTTGCTGCTCATCAGTATCTAAGGTTTGGAAATGAAGCTGTTAAAACTTGAATCTAGTAAGAAAGGTCTAAAATTAAATATAACTTTCTAAGAGACAACAAATGCATCAAAATATGTAAGTGGGAAAGTGTTAAAACACCAAGTACTTTGGCTTTTGATGCAATAGAACGTAAATAAATAGGTTTAAAACTTATTAACAAAGCATAAAGGTGTTGTGAAACAACAACCATTCAAGCCCTCACCTCTGACAACAGCCGGTCAGACTCCGGGAACCTATGCCTTAGCTCCATGTTCCCTGAGTCCAGTACGTCGGCCAGTCCGGCCTCCTCGGTGGTGACTCGGTCCCTCATCTCTCTTAGCATCTCAACCTTCTTCATGGCCTGGGTCACCCGCGGCGTGGACTTAAGCTCAGACTACAATATGTATAAACAAATAAGACTCGTTCTAGGTAAATGCATGTTCTTCAAGTGTTCTCCCAAATTTAGCCGGTGCAGTCTGCACAGGCTAATCAGGTATGACACTTTTTGCTTAATGTAGATTTAAAAAAAAAGATTGTTGTTACTTTAAACGAAAAGCACCACTAAGCGGAAGTGTTGTCCCTGTGCAGACTGCACAGGCTAATCAGGGACAACACTTTCCGCTTTTATGAACATTGTCTCTTCTTAACAAAAATCTAGTTTAAACGGAAAGTGTTGTGCATGATTAGCCTATGCGGACAGCACAGGCTTATCTGGCATGACACTTTACGCACATGCTTTAAAATACAATTCTGGTCCTTCTTTAAGAACTGGGTACCAGGCCGATTGGACTTCAACTCAGACTGCAATGGGTGAAGAAGTGTATGGAATGGAGCAGTAAACTGTTGTAGGACAATTTACATCACATGCCTTAAGAAACATAGTCACTTGAGTGGAGGTCTTAAAATCACACTGCTATATGTTAAATAATCTGTACATATTCAGCTAGAACAGTTTTGCACGTGATTGTACAACAGAATAGTAACCACTTCAAAGGTACTAAATGTATCACTTAGCCAATTTAATGCTTCCAATTCTGATTCACTAGAAGTTAGGGACATGTACCACTCTGGGTAAAAGTTATCAAATCAATGTTATATTCACATCACACTTCAAATTTATGTATGACAGATTTTTTATTTGATATGGCATGTCACTCTAATAATGATATATAAATTATCCCAAGAAATCTAAAATAAGCAAAAACAATTACCAGGTTTTTAATAAATGAACCAATCAACCCATCTTATCACCATAAAAATCAATACATAAAATGTTGCAATTTGTTATATTAAAAAAAATATGGCACCTGTATATGAATGTGTCTCTCTATTAAAACTTCTAAATACAACATATTTTACACATGCAGTCCTGTGTTAGACGCTCAATACAACCATGCTATCAAATTGTTACAATAGAAGCATAGCCGCCAAAACAATTTACAAACACAATTTAATTAATAACATGAGAACAATAACACATTTCTACAGTCAATAAGTAATACCCATACACATTTCTATTCTTTACATTTTACCAAATGAAGCATACATATAACAATGATTAACTTTATATTAATATTCATCCAGATTTACCAACAATTGCTGATCAGAACGTGTATACACTTTTATTAAGTAGTTTTCACGCTAATTATAATGAATAAATAAGTCTCTTTTCCTTTTTTTAAGGAGATTGATTTGCAACATTGTTATAAATTTAATCAAGCAAGGGTAAACAATATGACAATCATTGTAAAACCACCAGCAAACCACTAGAATGCCCCCAAGAAACATCATATGGGCCGTGCTTTGTGAAAAGGGGGTTTAATGCACATGCTTAAAGTGTTGTCCCAGATTATCCTGTGCAGTCCGCACAGGCTAATAAGGGACAACGCTTTCCACCTAAATGCATTTTAACTAAGAGACTTTCTTTAAATGAAAAATATAAAAGTTGAAAGTGTCGTCCCTTATTAGCCTATGCGGACTGCACAGGCTTATCTGGGACTTATCTTTACGCACATGCATTAAACCCCCTTTTCACAGAGAATGGCCCATATATATACAAAAACTTGTCAGTTTCAATTGAAATCTACATTAATATTTCAAACAAAGCAGTTAGCAGCTTCACTTACTGCAGGTGGTTTGGGCTGATATAAATTTGGCTAAAATCATACATAAAATCCATCAATATGAAATAATACTAATAAGATTTATAAAACCATACTTCGTTTATATCTGTATATAATATTATATATTAATAATTAATATATAATATGTGCAATATTATATGTGAACTAATTTTACAAGCAACTCCAGTTAACTTAAACCTTTGAGGCCAACAGACAAATGACACTTGCGGTAGTTATTTCTTTATTGCATGATGAATGACAAAGTTATAGCCGAGATAAGCTGTTTTATGGTAAAATCCAAATTTGACCTTTGAACTGTAAGTGTGACAGTGACCTCTTAGGTATGGAGACAAATTGTACACCATACATGTTATCTGATGTTGTTCATCAGTGGCAAAATAATTAAAAATAGCTGAACATAGCTGATGAAAAACATCACAGAAGTAAACTCCCATGTTTGCCATTTTTAGTGGTTATATTTCTTGTCTTTGTGTTGGCTTTTTGTATCATATACATAACTAATAGCTGATTATTTTAGACAAAATTATATTACAATGATAAGAAAAGCAGGGGACAAAAATATTCATAAACTGCACTCGTCCTGCAGGACGAGTGCATTAAAATTTTCACTCGTCCTGCAAACACACGCACTCGTCCTTCAAATATGTGTGAAATAAAGATTGCAAAGGGCTGATATGACTTATAAAATTTCTTAAAGTATATCACTGCGAAGCAGTGAAATAAGTAACTTTATTTATGAGGAACACAAAATAAATATTTTTTTCTAATGCTCGCTAGCTTTCCGTTTCGGACGTTTGAACATCGCCCCCGCCCCCTTTTAAGAACGCTCGTATGGCAGACATTTTTCAAACGAAATTCAGACTGGTTTAAATCTGGTTTAAAACCGTACTTCGCGCTTAAATAATTCTTTAAAAGTCAATACTAACAGTGACTGCAGTCGCATGGTTCCCTGTCAACATGTACGCGCAAAGCTTACACCAAAAAGCCAATATTTACTCGGGACACAAGTCTCGCATAACAACACGCACCTGCTGTATAAAATTTACAATTACAATTTCCGGTTCATTCGCATTCTACTTTCGGAATAGATATGCTTTTAGAAAATGATTTTATTAAATGAAAAATAGTCTTACTGGTCAGAAAATTCATTTTTAACATCAGCTTTTTTTCACTCGTCCTGTAGGACGAGAGCTTTAGGAAAATTCACTCGTCCTTTCAAGATTTCACTCGTCAAAACGAGCGGACGAGTGGAATTTTTGTCCCCTGAAAAGGATTTATGAATGAAATTCTGGCCATGCTTAATCAAGACTGAGCCATGAATGACATTGTGAAGGTATTTAGAAAAAGTAAATCTAAATTAAGGCAACAACATATGGAAACCTCCAGAAAGCTTATCGCTAGCTGTTGTCATGTATTGCATCACACACCATAACGGGGATAGAAACTAATCAATTATGGTAGGTTTCCCAGATGGGCAACTATTTTTAGTACCTTGGTTGCCCGTGCAAAGATGAGGAGCCCAGAATAAGTACATGTCATAGCTATCTAAAAGTTACTTTAACAAATACAAAATCAGACAACTACTCAATGCATTATGCCCTTATATGAGACAGAATCTGCAATCTAAAAAAAAGTGATTAACTGTATGAAATTGGTTCAATCTTTTCTAAAAAGCATGTCAGCCTGACCAAGTTTTGAAATTGACCTCCCCTGACCAAAATCTTTGCGTCCAAGGCCAACAGGCAACCCTATTTCTATCCCTGCACATAGTCATACCCTTCAGGTGGGCTCCATAGGTTTGACCTTAGTTTTCATGCTCAAGGCAAACAGGCCATATTTCTATCCCTGCACATACCCTTCTGTAGGGCTCCACGGGTTTGCTGATCCTGTCCAGTCTGGCCGCAGGGTCCCTGTAGACGAGCTCATGACCCAGGGCATACTTCAGTGCCTTGATGTTCCCGTGCATATCTGAACGTAACAACAACATTCTGCTTATGTAACACTAACAGTCTGCTTATGCTAACAATAAAAGCAGCAACTTAGATTCTCTTGAGCAGAATCATCATAAAGGATAGTGGCATCCTCATCCTCACCAAAATTATTACCTTGATCATCAACATAATATGAGTCGCGTTCTGAGAAACCAGGGACGACACTTTCCGCCTAAATTGGATTTTTGCTAAGAAGAGACTTCATTTTAACTAAAAATTTCATAAAAGCGGAAAGTGTTGTCCCTGATTAGCCTGTGCAAACTGCACAGGCTAATCTGGGACGACACTTTACGCACATGCATTATGCCCAGTGTTCTCAGAACACGACGCATATTATAAAAACAATAATTATCAGTCATCATAAGCACAACTTGAACAATTATGATCACAGTCATAAAATGTTAACCTTATTGGAAAGATTCTTATACACAGCAGAAACCCTATCCCTCCTAGACCTTACCCTTGGGTGGCTGGTAGTGTGGATCCTCTGACACGTCCAGCAGTATCTCATAGCCCTCGTACTTGTTGGACTGGTTCTCGTTAGTCCCACTGGGCCTCACAGGGGGTTTCCCCTCCACTGGCACCTTCCTCAGCCCCTGGGCGGCCCTCTCCTCTTCTTGGTCATCCACCTGATACAACACAAAGGCTTGTTACTCTATTGAGCCTCATTCTGGACAACTGGGATTAATGTCTGTGCATTAAGTGCCTTCACAGATTAGCCTGTGCATTAAGTGCCTTCACAGATTAGCCTGTGCATTAAGTGCCTTCACAGATTAGCCTGTGCATTAAGTGCAATCACAGATTAGCCTGTGCATTAAGTGCCTTCACAGATAAGCCTGTGCATTAAATACCTTCACAGATTAGCCTGTGCATTAAGTGCCTTCACATATTAGCCTGTGCATTAAGTGCAATCACAGATTAGCCTGCACATTAAGTACCTTAACAGATTAGCCTGTGCATTAATTGCCTTCACAGATTAGCCTGTGCATTAAATGCCTTCACAGATAAGCCTGTGCATTCTGTGCAATCACAGATTAGCCTGTGCATAAAGTGCCTTCACAGATTAGCCTGTGCATTAAGTGCAATCACAGATAAGCCTATGCATTAAGTGCAATCATAGATTAGCCTGTGCATTAAGTACAATCACAGATTAGCCTGTGCATTAAGTGCAATCACAGATTAGCCTGTGCATTAAGTGCAATCACAAATTAGCCTGTGCATTAAGTGGCTTCACAGATAAGCCCATGTATTAAGTGCAATCACAGATAAGCCTGTGCATTAAGTGCCTTCACAGATAAGCCTGTGCATTAAGTTCACTCACAGATAAGCCTCTGCATTAAGTGCAATCACAGATTAGCCTGTGCATTAAGTGCAATCACAGATTAGCCTGTGCAGTCTACACAGGCAAATCAAGTCTCTTTAACCCCAAAATCCAGTTTAGGCCAAAAGCCTGATAAGACTGTGCTGACTGCACAGGCTAAGCTGAAACAACACTTTATGCGCATGCATTAGGCCAGTTTTCCCACAACAAGGCTGAAACAATCAAATTGAAGCCTATAACTATCTTCTATTTGGCCATTGAAATTCTTTATCTCCAGTTTATGGTCATATTAATTTTGAGCATTTACTTCAGAATGTTACGATGACAGATGGTTTACATGTATTCCCAGTAATTTCAAAACCCTTCTGAACATGGCAAAGTTATGGTTGAGACAGGAATGTTCAAGCTGTTAACAGCCAAATTTGACCTTTCACATCTTAGAGTGGCCTTGACCATTGAGGTAAGAATATTTGTGTTTCATGCGAACAAAGGTCTTATGGTGGTTTATATTTCTGCAAACTTATCAAACAAGAAACCGTCGGAGACGGGTGATGCTCCCCAAAGTTTTTTTTGTCACAATATTGCACTATATATTCAGATAAAAGGAAACGTCTTGAGGGGCATAACTTTGGACAAAATAATACAAAGGACTGTTTAGCAACTTAAAAATTTCAAAGGGCCATAACTCTCTAAATAAATCATCTGACCAGAACCCACTAATAACATGCGCATCTCCTGAAGGTAGTTAAGCTTCCCATAAAGCTTCATTGAATTCCAGTCAGTAGTTGGGGAGAAATAGCCAGGACAAGAATTGCGCTATATGTACTGTTAATAAAAATTTCAAAGGGCCATAACTCTGTGAAAAATCATCCGACCATAACTGGCTGATAATATGCACATCTCCTGTTGGTAGTGAAGCTTCCCATAAAGTTTCATTGAATTCCCATGAAAAATTGCTGAGAAATAGCTCGGACAAGAATTGCACTATATGTACAATTTCAAAGGGCCATAACTCTGTGAAAACTCATCCAACCATAACCAGCTGATAATATGCACATCAACTGTTGGTAGTGAAGCTTCCCATAAAGTTTCATTGAATTCCGGTCATTAGTTGCTGAGAAATAGCCTGGACAAGAATTGCACTATATGTACAGTTAATGGAAAATTTCAAAGGGCCATAACTCTGTGAAAAATCATTCAACCAAAACCCGCTGATCATATGCACATCTCCTCTTGGTAGTGAAGCTTCCCATAAAGTTTCATTGAATTCCGGTCATTAGTTGCTGAGAAATAGCCCGGACAAAAATTAGGCACGGACGGACGGAAAGACGGACGGAAGGACGGACGAATTGACAAAGCGGCGACTATATGCTCCCCCCCAAATATTTTTGGGGGGAGCATAAAAATCATCCGACCATAACCGGCTGATAATATGCACATCTCCTGTTGGTAGTGAAGCTTCTCATAAAGTTTCATTTAATTCCCATATTAAGTTGCTGAGAAATAGCTCGGACAAGAATTGCACTATTTGTACAGTAAATGGAAAATTTCAAAGGGCCATAATCTGTGACCAGAACCGGCTGATAATATGCACATCTTCTCTTGGTAGTGAAGCTTCCCATAAAGTTTCATTGAAATCCAGTCATTAGTTGCTAAGAAATCGCCCGGACAAGAATTGCACTATATGTACAGTAAATGGAAAATTTCAAAGGGCCATAATCTGTGAAAAATCATTGGACCATAACTGGCTGATAATATGCACATCTCCTTTTGGTAGTTAGAAGCTTCCCATAAAGTTTCATTGAATTCCGGTCATTAGTTGCTGAGAAATAGCCTGGACAAGAATTGCACTATATGTACAGTTAATGGAAAATTTCAAAGGGCCATAACTGTGAAAAATCATCCGACCAAAACCGGCTGATAAAAGGCACATCTCCTGTTGGTAGTGAAGCTTTCCATAAAGTTTCATTTAATTCCCGTATTAAGTTGCTGAGAAATAGCTCGGACAAGAATTGCACTATATGTACAGTAAATGGAAAATTTCAAAGGGCCATAATCTGTGACCAGAACCGGCTGATAATATGCACATCTCCTCTTGGTAGTGAAGCTTCCCATAAAGTTTGATTGAAATCCAGTCATTAGTTGCTGAGAAATCGCCCAGACAAGAATTGCACTATATGTACAGTAAATGGAAAATTTCAAAGGGCCATAATCTGTGAAAAATCATTGGACCATAACTGGCTGATAATATGCACATCTCCTTTTGATAGTTAGAAGCTTCCCATAAAGTTTCATTGAATTCCGGTCATTAGTTGCTGAGAAATAGCCTGGACAAGAATTGCACTATATGTACAGTTAATGGAAAATTTCAAAGGGCCATAACTCTGTGAAAAATCATCCGACCAAAACCGGCTGATAAAAGGCACATCTCCTCTTGGTAGTGAAGCTTTCCATAAAGTTTCATTTAATTCCGGTCATTATCTGCTGAGAAATAGCCCGGACAAAAATTGTGCACAGACGGACAGACAAACGGACAGACGAAGCGGCGACTTCATGCTTCCCCCAAAAATTTTGGGGGAGCATAAAAATCCATTACAATATGGCAAAGTTATGGCTAAGACAGGAAGCTTCTCACAGATATACAGACAGACATATGTACATACCAACAGTGCAAATGCTATACGCCACATTATTCAAACGGGAACATAAACATTACTCTTATAAATTAAAACACTTGCTAATTGTGAAATTTGTTCCTTATCATATGTACAATATGTACTATTTAACCCTTAACTTATGTTAAGCTTTGTTTTAATACATGTATATGTTTTCACCAAAAATCTCCCACCACTATCCTATCCAAAGAATATTTTGTATATAAATTATCCAAAGTGCAGTGTACATACCTGTGTCATAAAGAAGGCATCTCTGTCTGACTTTCCATCAGTTCCAGTGGCCTCTCTTTGAACTCGACCTTTGTCTGACCTTTCATTCTCTGTGACCTCCTCCTTTACATGTGACCTTGACCTCTGACCTTCAGTGGGTGTACCAGGAATGGGAGGCAGAGGTTTCTGGGGGTCAAGGGTCATGTGGGAGCGCGACCTCTCAGGCTTGGGCTCGCTTGGGGGTTTTGGGGCTTCCAGCATCAGTAAATCATCCACATGCATCTTGGGGATTTTGGGCACAATGGAGGAAACCTGGAATACAGTGATATTAAATATACAGTCAAAAATGTTCCAAGAAATTTCTTGAGCCTTATTCTAGGAAAACTAGCTTAATGCATACAGAAGCCTGAGAAGTCCGCACAGGCTAATCAGGAACGACACTTTCTGCCTGAGCAGGATTTATGCTTGGAAGAGATTGCTTTTAAAAAGAAAAACTACATAAATGCAGCAAGGGACAACACTTGACGCACATGCATTAAGCACCATTTTCTAAATATGAGGCACATATAAACAGTCAAAAGTGTTCCATGCCATTAAATAATCCTGAAGTAAGACGTCCTTTGAGTTCATCCTAAGTATTCAAGGTGGATAAATTGCATATCTTTTGGAGAGTTTAGTGCTAAAGCAAAAATGAGGAAACATTAAAACGATGAAACTTTATAGTTTATGTTGCTTAGAATATATTTGTTTTTGTTTATAATTCATGAAATATTTTAAGACACAACAATTAGTTGATGCCAGCTATGTAAACAAAGTTATACATACAAGAATATATAAGCAAGAGATTTTAATAGGCTGTTCAGAAAGATAGGTCTCAAATATTTAATGGCCATGTTTGTAGCACCACAAGAATGCTGGAAACAATGTTTGATTAAGTTTTACTTAAAGGCATCGTCTTAGATCTCATAGCATTATATCTCCTTGCATGCATTTTTCCTACGAATTTTTTCTTCATCTGAATTTAAAGACATTGGAATATCAGGAATATCATATTCTCAATGATAAAACGTGTCTTTCTTCATCCAATCATCATACTTGCATTTTTGGTGCATTCAAAATTGTTTAATATAGCAAACATGTAGACTATAGTAACGTCATTTTGCACATTTTCAAGACATCATTTGATGTTTAAGCTTTGTATTCAACCTTTTCTTTTTTGATTACTTTCCAAACAAAGACAGAAATAAAGCGAAAATGATGGGATAAATAGAATACCAGGTAATTGTAGAAAACTGATAAATTCACCTTAGCAACTTTAATGAAGGCATGTTTGTAGACATTTTTAAAAACAATAGCCAACACACTTTATACATGTAGGTAGATGAAGCAAACAAAAACAACCTTAATAATGTTAAATCTGGCGCATTGATACTTACTGCACAAATAAAGAAAATACATCCATAAAATTGATACTTACATATCTTGATTTCCTAATTTTAACTTCAACATGGGGCTTCACAATTTCTGACTCTTTTTTCCTGTAATGTAATGAAACTTGTATTTAATCAAGTTGTCAAAATTAAACTTTTTGAATCACTTCCATCATCTCTGTATAATAAAAGTAAAATGCTATGCCCACTATAAAAGATGTCAATTATGAATGTAAGTTACTAGTTTTAAATATTTAAGAAAAAATAAAAATTGAAAGAAATGTAAGCTCATATATTAACGCATTTTCATTGGTCACCTATTCAAATTAAGCAACTGTATAAAATCCTCAATATCCAATAAGAACAAGAGAAAATTGACAAAGAGCAGAGGGACAAAAAAAGAGTGCAACGTATTTTGAAAGGATGAGGCATAAAAATAGAAAGTAGGGCCTTCTGCCATTCTGCTTGAGCTAAATACCTACTTAATATACTGGAGTCAAAAAAGGAATAAAGCGACAAATCTCCCAAACTTTCTAAGATAAAAAATTCTATAAAAGCGTTAAGTGTTGTCCCTGATTAGTCAAAGAAGACTTCACAGGCTTATAAGGAGCATCACTTAATGCACAAGCATTCAGCCCAGCTCCAGAAGTGAGTCCCCATTGTGAGCCTCACCGTTTGATGCGGATACCGAGCCGGTCTCCCAAAAACCTCTGCAGGAGTGGAGGGTCTCCACTGTTCTCGGTCGTGAGAGGGTTGTTGTGGATGATGAGCTCCACCAACATGGGCCAGGCTGCCACCGCCAGCAGCGCCTCCTCATCCTCTATCTGGGGTTGCACAAATAGGACACAGATGAAATAAATATCTGTAGAAGGGGTAGCACAAATAGGACACAGATGAAATAAATATCTGTAGTAGGGGTAGCACAAATAGGACACAGATGAAATAAATATCTGTAGTAGGGGTAGCACAAATAGGACACAGATGAAATAAATATCTGTAGTAGGGGTAGCACAAACAGGACACAGATGAAACAAGAGATTGCCAAGCAATATTGTCCCCTACCGGTGAAACTCCACCACTGTCAGTAAAAAAATATTATTATTTTTTATTTGTTGCCACAGCAACCAGAATTCTTGACGTAGGAACAAAATGACATGACATGCATACTCTCCATATTGCCATCTATCCATGTTTCAAGTTTCATGAAAAAATATGAAGAACTTTTAAAGTTATCGCAGGATCCAGAAAAGTGTGACGGACAGACAGAGCGCAAACCATTTCCGGTTTCACCGGTAGGAATCTATCTGGTGTTGGGGGATGAAGGACACGGGATGAGGCAAATATGATCCCAGTTTTAAACATTTTCTCATTTGTTTGCTCAACTGAGATGATAATTTACTATGCACTCAGAGTATTGAGAATGTCAGTCAGCATACAAACAAGCTCAAATCTCAACTATAAGAATGTGCAAGTATTGATCCTCAAACTCTGGGCTTAGTCAGACTCAAAACTCAAGAAACACTAAACTGAGCATAATTGTCAAACTCATCTCAAAAATTGAGAACAAACTCCAAGTTGGGTCAGAATATGAGTCGTGTTCTGAGAAAACTAGACATAATGCATGTGCATAAAGTGTCGTCCCAGATAAGCCTGTGCAGTCCGCACAGGCTAATCAGGGACAACACTTTCTGCTTTATGACATTTTTCATTAAAAAGAAGTCTCTTCTTTGCAAAAATCCAATTTAGGCAGAAAGTGTTGTCCCTGATTAGCCTGTGCGGACTGCACAGGCAAATGTGGGACAACACTTTCCGCACATGCATTAAGACCAGTTTTTTCAGAATGCCACTCACATCAACTAAAGAATGTTCATGATACAATGCCATGTAGCAGTTTTTGAT
Organism: Dreissena polymorpha; assembly: GCF_020536995.1. Taxonomy (NCBI): domain Eukaryota; kingdom Metazoa; phylum Mollusca; class Bivalvia; order Myida; family Dreissenidae; genus Dreissena; species Dreissena polymorpha. The sequence continues at coordinate 35,544,480 of NC_068360.1, forward strand.
TACAGTGTCTTAGTGGCAAACATTCAATATCATCCAGCTGTAAACTAAGCTCTATTCACACAATTGTTTAAGGACTGACATGTTTGTTTTACGTAATTGCATCAGAAGACTACTTATTGATACCCTCTTGATAAATACTGTGAATACCATAATAGGTGAACTTCTACCTTATTGTAGGCCAGATTTAATGCACGAAGGTCAGGAAAGGGGGGTAACTGGGATCCATCACCGAGGGATTGTTCCCCTTTAGTTTCCCCCTCCAGCGTGGCAAAGGTGACCTCTTTTTCAAGGTCCATATCTGTGACTTGTCGTGACAAATTTGCAAGGTCCTCGTTTAGCATATCTGAAAATGGATAAAATGTTTGCTGCTTGTGTAAAAGAGCCGCATTCTAAGAAAACTGGGCTTAATGCATGTGTGTAAAATGTCCGCACAGGCTAATCAGGGACGACACTTTCCGCTTTATTTTTACTTTCAAGAAAGACCCTTCTTACCGAAAATCAAGTGAAGGCGGAAAGTGTTGTCCCTGATTAGCCTGTGCGGGTTGCACAGGTAAATCTGGGACGACACTTTACGCACATGCATAATGCCCAGTTTTCTCAGAACAAGGCTCAAATATTGTCTTAAAGCGTGATCACATCATGTTTGCCTTAACTGTGCAGTCAATATGTAAGCTGCATTCTAGGACAACTGAGCTTAATTTATGGGTGAAAAGTGTCATCCCAAATTAGCCTGTGCAGTGCGAAAATGCTAATCAAGGACGACACTTTCCGCATTTTTTTAAAGGATAATCCAGTCTAGGCAGATGGAGTTGTCCCTGAATGTCCTGCGCAGATAAAAACAAATATTTTTGGATATCAAATACTGCATGGAGAGCAGATTATAAGGGGGAGTGCAATGTCAACCTATTGCCCTGCATGGTGAGTAGTTTTTTGCTAAGCCTTATATATGAAATGAATGAAACTTTTTATGATTTCTCAATGGAAAACATCTAAGCTAACATTGTACAGATAAGTGTTCTATTATGTTTTCACTGCATAATAATATAGATGCACACTCATTATTTCTCCTGTTTATAAAAATATTCAGAACTTTCTTTCAAATCCAGTTCTATTGTACAATTGGGCTTTGCTCTGTGAAATAGAGGGTTTAATGCATGTGCGTAAAGTGTCGTCCCAGATTAGCCTGTGAAAGTCTCTTCTTAGCAGAAATCCAGTTTAGGCGGAAAGTGTCGTCCCTGATAAGCCTGTGCTGACTGCACTTTATGGACAGGCATTAAACCCCTTTTTTTACAAAGCACGGCCCACTTTCGTTATAAAATGTATTTCAGGTACAACACAGTAACTATATATTCTTTAGTTTAATAAACTCTTTAATATAATAAAATCATTATTTTTATTGGTATCAAACAAAACACAATCAAGAATTTATCATTAAGATGCCCTTTGTTTAAAAAACATTAAATAAAATTCATTATTTAACACCAAACCAAACATTGACTGTTTGAGTCATTTTTGCATTTTCATTCTCAAATTGTATTACCTGGTTGTACATCCATCCCAGGTTTTTCCGAGCTCTTCTGTTCCGAGAGTTCTGTCGGTGCTGGTGTTGGCTGGGGAACATCTGTCGTATTCTCACGACCCTTCTTCTCAGCCACCTGTCTTGGGGTCGCCTCTTTTGACCTTTGACCTCTAGCCGACCTACGACCCCCCTTTTCGGCCGATCGTCTCAGTTTCCTAGCATCTTTTTCGCTGTCATTTGGTATGACCTTCCCCTCTACCGACTTCAACATTGGGACGTAGTACAGTTCATTCTTCTCTAGATTCAGGTGTTTTAAGCTGCAAAATGTTGCAACATACAAATGGCTTTTCTCACCATGTTGGGATAATTACCTATACCCCTAATATTGGGATATTAAGAATATTAGCATAAATTTACTTTCAATTGGAAAAAATAATACAGATTGTTGAAGTATTCAATGTATAGAGCAGAAAACACAGAATTTTAATAGAATTTCATACATTTATTTTTGCCTTAAAAATATAAATATTGAAAGCATCACTATTTATTTATTTCCAATACTTATTCACTTATTTATCCAACTTAGAACAATAATTAGGATTGTCAACTTATATTTGAATATTCAAATACATAACAGAATATTCAAATGTTAAATGAGTATTCAAATGGCAACAAAAATACTTTCTAAAAACAAACCTCAATAAGAAAGTACACATCTCAGATAAATGAATTTTTTTTAAATATTATTCCATACAAAGTTTGAATATCGGAAAAGCGTTTTGATAATCATTGTCATCGCTCATACTTATTATATATATAATTTCTTTTCATAAAAATTCCCCATCAATATATTTCACAATAAATTCTCAATCAATTGTTTGCATCCAATTACAATTTTAACATTACAAAAAAGCACTCAACATTTGATATAGCCACCGGGCAACATCATACCTTGACAAACCAGCAAGGGCTGCAAACACTGAAACATCCTCTAACTTGTTGTCATCCAGCAGTAGAATCTCCAGCTTAGAGAAACGCAGGATCTCTTGATTACTGGAAAAAAATATTACATAGAGGATATTTGTTGGGTTTGGTGGAATATTGATTTTTATACACAAATATTCATAGAAGATAAAACTTTCACGAGTGGCGCAGTGGAATTAAAATCAATAAACCACCAAATCCAACAAATTTTCTTTCTATTTTAAGCTTACAAATTATTATTAATCCACTTTTGTTAAAATAATGACGTTGTAACGTCATTAAAAACAATGTCATTTCACAGTATAACAGTGAAAATTATTGATAATTTATATTGTTAATTTTCATTCTTTGAAACAATAAATTATCAGGTTTCATAGTGGATATGTTGCCCACCTAGTGGTCAGAAAGTCCTAGGTTTGATTCATACATTTTGGCTTTTCTTATGACATCAAAGTTCTGAGCCTAGTATCATGAACATACTTCAATAAATTCTCTGACACAACTTTGTTTTTGTTTTTTTACCATGAGTTTTACCTTCATACTTGATTTGGTTTTCACGCAAGTTTTTTTAAGTTTTTTATCTGGCTTATTTCTGATTATGAGGAGGATTATTTGCATATTCATATATCTGAGGTTTAAGACTGTTTGTGAGCAGCTAGCTCTAAATGTTGTTGGTATAATGGTTACAGAAGCTTACTAAAAGCCTAGCTGAAGAAGTTAACAGAATAGCACTAGACAATTTTAAAACAAGAGGGCCTGAAAGGCCTAAAATCGCTCACCTGAGATAACAAGATATTATTGGGACAAACCTTCTGACCAAGTTTCACGAAGATCGGAAAATAAATGTGGCCTCTAGAGTGTTAACAAGGTTTTACTAAAGCCATATAAGGAAAAATGCCCCGCCTCCTGGCAGCCATGTTTTTCAACCAACCGGCATCATTTTTGAACTCATCCATGATATTATCGGGATGAATCTTCTGACCAAGTTTCATGAAGATCGGACAGTAAATGTGGCCTCTAGAGTGTTAACAAGATTTTACTATAGCCATATAAAGAAAAATGCCCCGCCCCTTGGAAACCATTTGTTTCAAGCAAACATAATTATTTTCGAACTCATCCAAGATATCATTGAGACCGATCTTCTGACCAAATTTCATGAAGATTGGACAATAAATGTGGCCTCTAGAGTGTTAACAAGGTTTTACTATAGCCATATATAGCCATATAAGGAAAAATGCCCTGCCCCTGGTGGCCATGTTTTTAAAGCAACCAAAACCATTTTTGAACTCATCATTGGGACAAATCTTCTGACCAAGTTTCATGATGATCGGAAAATAAATGTGACCTCAAGAGTGTTAACAAGGTTTTACTATAGCCATATAAGGAAAATAGCCCCGCCCCTGTGGTGGCCATGTTTTTCAACCAACCTGCATCATTTTTTAACTCGTCCAAGATATTATTGGGATGAATCTTCTAACCAAGTTTCATGAAGATCGGACAATAAATGTGGCCTCTAGAGTGTTAACAAGATTTTACTATAGCCTTATATAGCCATATAAGGAAAAATGCCCCGCCCCTTGGCGGTCATGTTATTCAAGCAAATGTTACCATTTCGAACTCATCCAAGATATCATTAAGACAAATCTTCTGACCATATTTCATCAAGATTGGACATAAATGTGGCCTCTAGATAGTTAACAAGGTTTTACTATAGCCATATAAGGAAAAATGCCCTGCCCCCTGGCGGCCATGTTTTTCAACCAACTGGCATCATTTTCGAACTCGTCCATGATATTATTGGGATGAATCTTCTGACCAAGTTTCATTAAGATTAGACAATAAATGTGGCCTCTAGAGTGTTAACAAGATTTTACTATAGCCATACATAGCCATCTAAGGAAAAATGCCCCGCCCCTTGGCAGCCATGTTTTTCAAGCAAAGGTTAAGATTTTTGAACTCATCAAAGATATCAGTGGGACAAATCTTCTGAGCAAGTTTCATGAAGATCGGAAAATAAATGTGGCCTCTAGAGTGTTAACAAGGTTTTACAAAAGCCATATAAGGAAAAATGCCCCGCCCCCTGGCGGCCATGTTTTTCAACCAACCAGCATCATTTTCGAACTCATCAAAGATATTATTGGGATGAATCTTTTGACCAAGTTTCATGAAGATCAGACAATAAATGTGGCCTTTAAAGTATTAACAAGATTTTACTATATAAGGAAAAATGCCCCGCCCCTTGGCAGCCATGTTTTTCAAGCAAACGTAACCATTTTTGAACTCATCCAAGATATCATTGAAACCAATCTTCTGACCAAATTTCATGTAGATTGGACAATAAATGTGGCCTCTAGAGAGTGAACAAAGCAAATTTTGACGTCGCACAACGGACAACGCACGACGGACGACGGACAAAAGGCGATCACATAAGCTCACCATGAGCACATTGTGCTCAGGTGAGCTAACAAGAAAGGGTTGGAGATGGGTGATGCTCCCCAACGTTTTTTTTTGTCACAATATTGCACTATATATTCAAATAAAAGGAAACTTCTTGAGGGGCATAACTTTGGACAAAATAATACGATGGATGGTTTAGCAACTTAAAAATTTCAAAGGGCCATAACTCTCTAAATAAATCATCTAACCAGAACCCACAAATAACATGAGCATCTCCTCAAGGTAGTTAAGCTTCCCATAAAGCTTCACTGAATTCCAATCAGTAGTTGGGGAGAAATAGCCCGGACAAGAATTGCACTATATGTACAGTTTATAGAAAATTTCAAAGGGCCATAACTCTGTGAAAAAATCATCAGACCATAACCGACTGATAATATGCACATCTCCTGTTGGTAGTGAAGCTTCCCATAAAGTTTCATTGAATTCCCGTAATAAGTTGCTGAGAAATAGCTCGGACAAGAATTGCACTATATGTACAATGGAAAATTTCAAAGGGCCATATCTCTGTGAAAAATCATCCAACCATAACCGGCTGATAATATGCACATCTCCTCTTGGTAGTGAAGCTTCCCATAAAGTTTCATTTAATTCCGGTCATTAGTTGCTGAGAAATAGCCTGGACAAGAATTGCACTCTATGTACAGTTAATGGAAAATTTCAAAGGGCCATAACTCTGTAAAAAATCATCCGACCAAAACTGGCTGATAATATGCACATCTCCTGTTGGTAGTGAAGCTTCCCATAAAGTCTCATTAAATTCTGGTCATTAGTTACTGAGAAATAGCCCGGACAGACGGACGGACGGACAGACGAAGCAGCGACTATATGCTCCCCCCCCAAAAAAATAAAATTGGGGGGAGCATAATTACATTAATCATTTCACAGGATTGAATGAATAAATATGTCCAGGGATACAACATTCATTAGTGTTTAAATGTGTGAGGCATATTTATACCGTTTTGGAAAACAATTTTTGGGTTGCTAAACTTAGCAAAGTCAAATTAGGTAAATAATGATAATTATATGCTTTATTCAGGATAAAAGGCAAAATGCCCATCATTCCATATACAAAACAGTACAAAGAAAAATATAACTGGTTAATGGTGAGGCCTGTTACGTCATGTTAGGTATCTGTACATACATATTGTAAATTAAAGATACAGCAACATTTTGTTTTGATATGTTGATAATGAAAATATTGTTAAGCTAAAAAAAGCCAGGAACCTTGCGGTTCTATAGTGGTTTTAATGCCTGAACAAAGACTAATGAGAAATATGATCATGTGACAAAACCAGGTTTTCACTATTTTACCAATAAATTTACTGTAATTTAATTTTATACTTGCGCATTACGAAGGTTGACGTGTAAACAAGCTATACTAAAAAAAATCACCACATTTCATCCATCGGAAGACATACCTTGTTCTGGGAAAACTGGGCGTAATGGATGTGCACAGGCTAATCAGGGACAACACTTTCCACTTAAATGGGATTTTGTTTATAAGAGACTTCCTTTGAACGAAAAATTTAACAAAAAGGAAATCCCTGATAAGCCTGTATATACTGCAAAGGCTAATCTAGGATAAAACTTTAACCACAAGTTTTAAGCCCGTTTTCCAGCACAAAGCTCTAATCTATTAAATGAAAACTGTCCTACTTGAATTACTAGTAGGGAAACAAACCTTTTATCATCATATTATGGCATTGCCATGTTAGCTGGTAGGGAGTGCACAAACCTTTTCTCGTGGTATTTCGGCATGGCCATGTTAGCTGGCAGGGAGTGGAGCCCGTTGCCCGTGAGGTGGAGCACCTTGAGGTTGGTGAGCAGGCCCAGGGTAAGGATGTCATCATGGGACAGATTGTTGTACGACATGTCCAGCACCTGAACACATGCAGCCAGTACACACAGCATGAAAAACATGAGCTTTGTAATGATAGTACACAGGTATTTTAACTTAAACATGATCTTTTAAACCTTTCCCACTTAGATACCTATTTTGAAGTGTTTGTAGTCTTTTAGAAAGTTATATTTAATTGAAGACCCTTCTTATTAGATTCAAGTTTTAAAGGCTTCATTTCCAACACTTAGACACTGATAAGCAGCAAACAGCATAAAACCTGAACAGACTGCAAGTTTGGATTATTCAACCAAAGCAATATATTTGTTTTGTTATTTTTATTTTTTTTGTAAATAAACATACTTGAGCAAAGATTTGTTCATTGCTAAATAAGCAATGTTCTCGCATCAGAATGAAACAGACATGTTTGTTGCCTGATAAGTAATAATAATATAACAAGTACATTGTATTTCAACTACAACATGAACAGTTGAACATTTTTGCAATTTAAATTAATGACATTTGATAACACAAATTAATAGTTTACAATGTTAATTTTGTTCTTTTTCTACTTAGCAGAACAGCCAATATCATGATAGGAAAAATGATAAATGACTTCGGGCTGATCTGTACATTACAATAATTGATAAATCCACCACCAAACCAGGTTCAAAATATAACACTTACATGGCACATACTGATTTAAACAATGTGTTATAACTCTAATAATTTCAACCAATAGTATTTAAAGGTCAGAATGTGTACCTCTAGATTGGGATAGTCTCCAAGATTAGGTTTGATACTACGTAGGCCATTTAGTGGCATTTCCAACTCCCTCAGTATTGGGAATCCCCTAAAGGCCTCTGAAATAGATACAGCAGTCAAACACATAGAGAAAAATAACACATTATTTGGTATTAACCGAATACAGAATATTATAACTAATATTGTTTAAAAATAGTTGACAACCAGTTGTTGTGAAAAGTTGCATTGTTCCTTTTTATCATTTCATGTTGTACTAACTGTATTATTATTAAGATAATGAGAACTTGAACCAGTTTTTGGTTCTCAATCAAGTATTAAGTTGGCAAATAATTGACATCTTATCAGCTGTCGATCACTTGAATGAAAAGATCAACAAGTTAGATAAAGTGCATCGCCACCACATGGTCTGGAAAACAAGGATAGCTGAAGTAACAGAATAAGCTTTTTGTATAAGAGAACTAAAGGAGCAAAGCAATCCTTTATTTGGTGACTGGTCAATTGGCATGTATTCCAGTTGTTTTCCATATCTAAACAATTTTCATTAAATTTTTGAACCGTTTTCTTAGAAAAACAGAGACCTTATTATTAAGGTAATTAGGTTTTTTGCAATGAGTTAAAAATGGTGCAATTCAAATCATGAAATTTGTATTTAAGTCAGTTGTTTTGCATCTAAACAATTGACTTTTAAATCCTTAAAATGAGTAATCTTAGACCATTAAGGTTACTAAGTTTTTTGCAATGAGATAAAAAAGGGTGCAACTCATCAACAAAAATGCTTCCTAAAGCAAACACAGCTATTTCACACACCAAACGGCAGGTAGTTTTCGCTTGCGTTCACATAGGCTACATTGTCAAAGAGCGCAAGGTCTTCTTCCTTTACGTCTGTCATCTCCTTGCCAGCAATATTCACTGAGCAGAGGTCAGATGGGTCCTCCACGCAGCAGTGCCGCATCTGGAACAGACAACAATGTAAAGCCAATGACAACACTCAAAATGGAATATGTAGCCAACGAAATTGCTTTAACTGATATATGTAGCCAATCAAAATGCTCAAATAGAAATATATAGCAAATAAAAATACTTAAAACAGAATATGTAGCCAATGAACCCTGAAATTAAAATATGTAGTAAATTAAAATGCTTAAAAATGGAATATGTAGCCAATGAAAATTCTTAAAATGGAATAAGTAGCCAAATAAAAATGCTCAAAAAGGAATAAAAAAACAATGAAAATATTTAAGAAATATGTGGCCAATGATAATGCTTTAAACCAAATATGTAGCCCATGAAACCGATAAGAATGGTATATGTAGCAAATAAAAACACTCAAGATGGAATATGCAGCCAATGAAAATGCTCAAAATGGAAAATATAGCTAATTTAAATGTTACAAATGTGTAGGAATACTTGATGCCATTTTGCAACATGTCGAGCAAATCGTCTGTTATGTTATGTTATATTAACTAGTTATAGTTTGTTTGTCGTACAAATGTACTTACCGGTTGTCTTAGTAGTATCACAGATGTGATAAGGCAATTATAGACAATCAAGTCAAGAACACAAGCGTGCTGTTTCTAAGACGTTTATTTTACAACTGGCAGTTAACATGTGCTGGTGCCGCGGGTAGCAGTCAGTTGGGCATGCGCATAGAGATAAACATGTGAACACATGTTCGACATATATAACATCGTCATGGTTGACATTTGTGTGAATTGTGTTAACTCTTCCAGTGCTGGAACCGAATTTTGAAGGCCTTTGCAAACAGTTTGGATCCAGATGAGACGTCACAGAACGTGGCGTCTCATCAGGATCCAAACTGTTTGCTATTCTGATAGTATTCTTTGAAAAAAATCAAAGAAAATGCTAATATTAGAAATTCAGCAGGCGACATTTTTGCAGATGACAAATTTCTCAGCATGCAACACCTTTGTGAAAATGACACAAAACATGCACCAAACACGTCTTCTCCATTTGGTGGTGAACATTTTGTCCTTGATAAATTCTGAAGATGCAGTTGTGACTAGCTGTGTAACGCTTAAATATGATATATGAACTACAAGTTGACCTTGACTTTTGAGCAAAAGAGATGTGTCTCGCAACTCACTGTCTCCCTTTGGCATACAATTGTGGGAAAATATTGTTAAACTGCGTTATGAATGTTGAAAGTCTAGTCATGACACGACTGGATGGACCAACACAGCTAAACACTAAACCATTGTGACTGCTTTAAAGAGCTAGTGGGCTTGACATAACTATTAGTTATTGCTTTATTACACCTGCAAACAAAGTATGGCATGTGATAAAATTTCACTTAGAATGATACTTGTTATGGCTTTTTTGCATCAAACAATTCTGGGCATTTCAGGTAATTCTGTATGCACTACTTAAAAATTACACTTAGAGTTGTACAGAAATCTTATAAATCAGTAACTCTAACTAAATACTTTACCAAGAAAAATCCATCCAAGACTGGAATATCTTTCTCTTCCTCCTCCTCTTGTTCATCTGCAGCCTGTAGTTGCTCAGTGAGAGACGTGCCTTGTTTCTCTGCACGTTTTCTCTCCTCCTTGATCCGGGCATAAGTCTTTGGCTTAGTGCAGAGAATGGCCTTAAAGCGACGTCTCTGTTCAGCCCGGTGAGCAACCAGCCAGGAACCATCAGCTGTGATATCAGGATTTGGGTTAGAATTCATAAAGCTAGGGAATAATCTGGGTGAAGGATGCTGTTAAAATGAGGTAGGATGGATTGTCAGACCATTCAGAAAATTTTCTATTATTTGATAACTGCTGTGTATTTTCTTGGCCTCATAACTTCTAACTAAGGTTTTAAAACACATTCTTTTTACCTACCATATAATACGGGCAAAAGCCCGCGAAGCGGGCGTTGACCGTTCATACATATGGAAATTTAGACATCAAATTACATAAGAATACCACGTACATGGGGATGTGTCTCAAAAAAAATTGCCACGCGACATATATTTTCGCGATGCTATTTATGACCTTGAACAAATCAAAACCACTTTGACATATGCTTAATCACATGTAAATACATACCTCAGGAAAAATTATATCATTGACATCATAATTGTGTTGCGAATCGCACTAAATATTCTCGCATTATTTGTTTTTCTTCGCAACCGTTCCAGATAAATCATTACTCAATTATCTCCCCTGAATACTCACCTTCAGTGGGTATAAGCCAAAGACTGGTTCACTACATATAGTGACAGTCTTTACCAAACACAATTTATGTGAACATAACCCATCTTAAATATATTGCCGAATCTCAGATTTCTGTCGAATTTATTTGCTTTGATCTTTTCGATATCTTATTGTTATTATTATCCTGACAAATCACAAACGCTGGTTAAAAAATTATTTGTTTTAAACATTATAGTTGGCATCTCTATTCTTCCAGTATTCTCGCAGTATTTCAATAATGACACCCTACTGTTTATTTGCCAGAATTCGTGACGCATTTTCCATTCGCTCTCAAAAAGAAGTTTTACGTGTGATCATGAGCAATATTCTGGTAAGTTGACATTGTTATCCATCAGAAACACATTTATTCACAAAATTTAAAGATATTCCGATCTGACTTTTTAGTCTTTTAGCTTTAATTTTAACGTATTTACACCTCGTCTGCTCGCACTTTACCGATATCCCGAAAGGTTACATATCACTATAATAAGTTTAGGCCTAAAACCACAAAGTCCGATACCGTTGGATTTTGGTACCACAATCTTACGTAAAAAATCATCCAGATTCGAAATCAACAAAAAACAAGACATTTATAAATTGTCTGCATTATTGATCAAATTTTAAGATACTTAAAGTCTATATCTGTCTATCTATAACAAAAATCAGCCATGGTATAATAAGATCAGATGTGCAAATAATGTCAAAGGGTTGTTAAATTATCAATTTGAAGGCAATTATGCTGAAAAAAATATGAAAGTTCCCATGCAAATTTAGTCTGTATATCGACAAGTGTTTGCCAATAAATGTCAAACTAGTAATACAAAACTTACCACAAGTATGTAAAAGCACTAAGTACCTGTTGTGATCAATTTTAGTTAGATGGTGTAATTATAAACAGTAGCAAATAGCTTGTTTAGTAAATGCATAATGCAATTAATATGATTTCCTTTCTCTTGTGTAATTAATAAATTGGTTACTTGTTAATCCATGATAAATGTTTTATGGCTAGTACAAAACCAGCATTGTTAATTTTGTAAAAGGTAATAAAATAACACCACTTTGTTATTTCATATACGTAAATATTCTTGTACTGTAGGTTGATGACAGTGTTTTAGTATTACTTATTTTGTAACTATTATTTTATGTGCAAATAAATGATGTGAAGTGTTTTGTATCTCCACACAATACCACGTACCTTTTTATATATGTACTGTGTTATGTGTTATTTGAATGTTTAAATAAAACAAGAGATGTGTTTGTAAGAAACACAATGCCCCCTAATGCGCCGCTTTTTGTTGTTGACCTTTGACCTTGAAGGATGGCCTTGACCTTGACTTTTCACCACTCAAAATGTGCAGCTCCATGAGATACACATGCATGCCAAATATCAAGTTGCTATGTTCAATATTTTAAAAGTTACTGCAAAACTTTACTGTAAGGTTAAAGTTTTGGGACAGAATGACAGACAGAGAGAAAGACAGACAGGCCCAAAACAATATACCCCCGGTCTATCTACCCGGGGGCATAAAAATATGGATGATATAACATGATGCATTCTAATATTTGCATTCAAATTGTTACTATAGAGCTAAGTGTATGCAGTTTAGACTGTGATTTAAGAATTGCTACAAAATGGCTAGTTTTTTAGTGGCGACAAAATTTTAATTGCAAAACAAGTATGTTTTTATGTTGTTACACATAATTATACATTGATAATAAATAAGAAGACAATTAGCGGTGTTAACGTTTCCCAACAGTAGAAATCATTCTTCTGATGAAGTCAGTGGTATACAGACAAAAGCTCAAGGCATGGCTTTCAATACGTAGTGTGTGTTATTTGACAGTCTAAAACTTATTGGATTAAAAAAAAATCCTGTCAAATTTGTCAATCAAAATTGATTTGACACATCACATGATTTTGATTATGTTAAATCAGTGTACTGTATGCTAAATGCAACTGCTTCAGCAAGCTGTCAAGTTGAATTGAGACATTTGATGAAACAAACTGTTTCCTGGGTAGGACCAGTACTTAGTGTCTATATGACGTACCATGACGTCGAAAGTCTACCAGACCTGTACTTCGACGTACAATTTTCACCGCTCTTGAGTGTTAGCCAATCAGAAGACACCTTACATCTGTTGCTTTTAGAGATATTTGACATTGAACATTATTATTATTATTTTTACCAAATTATGCGACTATCGACCGCTTACTCATAGATATTGTGCGAATTTATTAAACATTTATACCAAATTATGCGACTATCGACCGCTAACTCATAGATATTGTGCATATTTATTGACCTGGCATGGCGGAATTAACCTCTGACTTATGCAAGTTATGGTTATCACAAAATACGATCAACAGGGAGGTTATTATACATTATTTATCCCGTTAAGGTTCATGGGGGGGATAAAATTCATTAAAACTTCGCTTTGGTTTTTCTTCATTCAATGTGGTACAATATGGTCAAACTATATATCATTTTAAAGATCAAGACGGATAGAATAACATAAACACATTTTTGACATTCAATATTTGTGTGCTTTATTTATATTTTGGTTTAAAACCAATACATTTTTACACTAATTTACAAAATCTCAATCTCAAGTTAGGAAGGATATGCACTACCTTAAGTTGAATAAATGCAAAGCTATATACATATACAAGGTCAAGTTAGCAACATTCCACAGAAAATTATTGTCATAAAACAACAAATGAGTTTTTATTCAACTGCCTTCTTTGGATAAATTTCATAAACAAAGTTCTAAAAATAACTTAAACCTAACTACTTTTTAAAAATCCAGGTATGGTGGATATTAAGAGTCACAATTCTATTTCAAAGGCTTAACAATTTTGTTATTTACCTGTCAACCAAATTGCAAATTTTAAACCATATAAAATATGACGACGTATAAAATTGTAAAGGAATATAAAGAAATTGGCAAACCGATTGATTTTATATTTTGATTCCTTCTACCCATTTTGAAAGTGTGGCCCTCGCTGTGCTCCGTAGAAAAACGTGCAAAACAAATCGGTCGAAACCACGTGCAGTAGTGAGAAAACCGGGTATGTGTATACACATACCTGAGAAAACACATAGTTATTTTGACAGTTGGGTGGCAACTAGTAAAACAACTATAAACATTAATCAGCAAGAGATCGCACTAAATAACAGAAATGACCACGTAGAGATATCATCACTTACCCTATTTCAAATATTTTCCAGCTGAAAATTGTCCCCCACACGTTTTTTTTAATTTATTTGTATTGTTTTTCTGGAGCCGAAGTGCATCTCACAGAATATTCATCCAACTTCCGTTGTTTTCACTTTCGTTATTAAAATATCCGTTTAAAAGAATTATTTCTACTTTAGATTGTTAAAGCGATGTATTATTATATATTATCAATAGAACAGTATACCGTGATGAATTGAACGGAGTTACGTATTGATCTTTCTGTCAGTCTGTAAGCGTACTATTTTATGCGCAATAATAAAGTACATGTGATTCGACAAAAATTGTAAACATTTGTGAAATGCTTCTTACATAGTTATTCTTTTGAGTGTTTATGAGGTCTGATCGTGCAGTTTGCAAACATCAACGGAAAGATTACAATCCAATGCATTTGTCATCGTCAACCGTTTGGAATGTCAATTAGGCGATGAGTGAGTTTTTAGCATGTTTCTTTCTATTTTATTAATTTAAAAATGGCTGCCCCCATGGTGATGAAATGACATGTGTTCAAGATTTGATATTTCTAGATATGTAAACTTTTTTTACTATTTAAGCGTAACTTGCCCTCGTCAATGTCGATATTATTCACTAGTTATATAATTTTCCGCCGAAATACATGGAATAAACATGATTCAGATTTTTGAAAATAATGTATATTTTAGTGTTAAAATCACTTTGTATTTTGATTGATTTTGTGAATGGTATGATATGTTGATGTACAAAATTGGTAACAGTTTGAAGGAAAAACATCCTTTAAAGCATATATGTATACATTTTCAATGTGGCACTCTTCCTTTAGTCAAATTTAGTCAAATTTGAGTTCAATGCTAGGGGTCCCACAATTTCCTAAACAGTAATGCGCTGGACGGTCGTGATACTCCGCCCCGCATGATCAATAAATACTCACAATATGCTGAATAGTTTTAATTTTAAAAAGGTAACAATTGAATCTTCTTCAAATTTGTATATAATCTATTTCAATGCATTAAATACTTGAAATTTCTATGTGGTTTTTTTTGCCATTCTGATATTTTTATTAATTTTGTCCTCAATTAAAAACGAGATTTTAAACATTTATTATGAATAGATCTGAAGGAAAAGTGGCTCAAGAGACAAGTGTTTTGATTGGCTGTTCAGAAAATGTGTACGTTGAAGTACAAACATGTATGTCTAAGTACAAATTGTACTTTGACGTACAAATATATACTTCGAAGTGTATTTCATATTTGTATGTCAAAGTACATTTCTCTTTTTACCTTGTAGGTCTTCTTGACTTTCAACCCAAATGGTACGCCATAGTATGTCTTTAGGGTTATCTAAAGAATGCTCCCACTTAAGGGATCAATACAGAGACCTCCCAGTGACTACCGTAAAAACGCAGTTATAAGTCTACCCGCTCATAAGTCGGGGGGTATAAAAATGGTTTGAAAATTTGAATATTTAAAGGTACGTAATTCCATTATTATTATCTGTCAACCAACACATTTCACTTGTTATTTGTTATACAAAAGATAAATCATAAAGTATATATCAAGTTTAGTTATTGTCTAATGATTTTTCATGAACCATATGCCATTGAAATTTAAGGTGCATAAACTAATAGGTTTAGAGGCTATTGTGCTGACAAAACCATAACCAGAGGGTCAGACGGGGTGGGGTGGAGCATCAAGAAACAGGTTTTATTGTCATTTTGCTCTTAGTATGTCTTTCCCTTATCAAGCATGCTTTTATGCTGTTTCTTACACTTGATAATTTCAATCAATAAACCGATGTTTATGTGTTGTCGATGTTCATTAGATGATGTGAATTTGGTCCAATATATTTACTATCAACGAGGAGGCATGTAACGTTATTTGGTAAAAATATAGAGTGACATTCATTTAGTTTTGGTTCTCTGTAACAACTGGCATTAGTTAAATGACACAGCCCAATGCGAAGTTGTTTAACTTCGCTTTCAACGTCTCATTTAGAACACCCCTTTCTTTTGATTCCAGAGATTTGACGTTTTTACTCAAAAATATGAATCGCAAAATTCATGAAGACGTAACAAGTAAATAACAATACACCTTCTTCGGTAGCATCGTGTCTCAATAATGTTCTAACAGGAAAGCAGTTGGCGGATGTTGCTGGTAAACCATCATCATATTTTATCCCAGGTATCGCCGCCATTTTGTAAACATCGCCACGGTAACAACGCTGGTTCCCCGTCAGGTGTTGTTTCAAAAGCCAACCGGTCATCAAAAATACGGTCAGTACCTGTTGTGTAGTGTGTAATACAGGACAATATGAAACAACAAATAAATAAATAATCAGGAGATAAATTATTGCTAAACGTTATTTAAAAGGTCTTTTATTTAAGGCAACTTCCTATACAATATATGACAATAAACACGACACAAACATTTAACATAAAATAATCAAAGCGCTGAAGGCACTTAAGTTGTTCGCTATTGCATACAACTCATTTTCCAAAATTAAAGACAAGTTTGAAATGAAGACAACCCATTTAAATTTATAAAGAGTGTGTCTTAACTCACGGATCGAGATGTGGGTGCACTTTTTATCATCCTATTTATTTTAAAGAGATAACTTAGACAAAATAACAACAACAAGGCCCTTTTTTTGACGTTCTGAAAGCAAAGAAAGTATGATGAAACTGGTAAAGATAACTGAATTTATAGAAAATTGACAATCACCATCATATTTAATGAATATTGTTGGAATATCGAATACTAATCTTACTAAGAATATAATTTCATGAGGGAAATTCTCTGTACAAAACTTTTGATTTTTGACACCATATACAAATTCAAATTATACAATAAGATAATTGATGAAAATAAATATAAATTAAATCTGCGAGCAATAATTTTCACTCACAAAAAAGTTAGTTATAAAGACAGCCCTGTTGACCCGTACTTTGTTTTTCATGCATTACTTGTTACCCTAGCAGTTCACACGGTATCAACAACTCTGACCTAAACATGGGTATAGAGCACTAATGCGCCTTAACGTCAGCAGACACCGAAGAATATACTTGAATATTTCAAAGGCTGATTCGAGATAAAACCTCTGAACTTTGGCTACATCACTGTGTCTGTGCTCAGCGTAAAGGATGTAGCACTGTTCAGTGTAAGTAATTACGGACTACTCTCTGCATATGTATGTTCAAACGACACAAATTGTGGCCCAGTTATAATTACGCGTAAAATCCATCTCACAGAATTTCAGGGTCAGTACTCGTTCACTAAATCGTCCGGGGAATATATAATTGACTATCGATAAACACAGTTTTGCTTTCAAGGTGAGAAAACAAACATTACCGAAATAGTATAGTGTCACGATATAAGGAAAATCGTTTAATTATCCAATCACAAATGTTTGCCGTACTCTGTAAACATTTCTGGAAATCGTACCTGAACGCCTGGATAGGCTGCACTTGTTTTCTATTTTAAGTCTTGTATCGAAAAGCATTGTGCTAAAATGTGCCATTTACAATTCGCAATGAGATTTTTAATGACCCTCGTTATACAAAAATGGGTCTTATTCGATATGCGCCCATCGTATATATAGCCCACTCAGCCTGCACATCCCTTAGTCTGGTTAGAAGATACACAATGAGACCATAACACATTGAGTGATTTAATAGTGAACAGCATCGCCTCTGACTAGACTGCACAAATGCATAGGTTGGGCCTAAGATACGCTGGCCGAAACTCCATAAGAACCACTTTCGCATGACGCGGAAAGTTTTATTTAAATGTGTCGAAAATAAAACTGGGCGTAAATCTTATATTAACATACGATATATTTCGATAGTGAAGAAATACACTCACGATAAGGCATGTGAGGACACAATTGATGTGCACTCCCGTAGTTTATTTTTTTATCTACTTACACTAAATTGTGGTTTGACAATGATAACACTCATTTCATGCGGTGAATATGCGACTAACAAGTGAAAAAACACATTAGTTAAACTTTTGTTTTCAATTTAATTATTTAGAAACGTAAATTTCAAACTTTATTTCAAAGTCAGCATTTACGCCGACTACCTTTTTACAAGATATTTCTTTTTATATTTAGTTGTTTTTCATAATTGGTTTTAGTGATTATAAAGCATTTTTGTTGTTGTCTATAGTATACCTGTAGTTATTGGTGAACTCATGTTCAACTTTTTATAAATTGAGAACTGTGAATAAAAACAAACTTAACCTTCTATTTTTGCGTTGTTAGCACCCGTGAATACAAAATACAAAAGATCGCCGATATCGGTTGAGAACAAAAGAACATTTCACAGACATATCAAATTTAACCCCGTTGTAGTAGCATGCACTATGAACGAGGTTACGCAACAGACCCACTATACTTGTTTATCAGCAGTAGTTTAATTTTGCCACATCTATTAATAGCCTCAGACAATGACCTGTGCTGAGCAAAAATACTACGTCCCTAAGACTCAGCAGATAGTGGACTATTTGAATCACTCATAAACATTTTCTTCCGCGACAAGTATAATACAAATATTGTTTTTTTTCTTTATACGCTCCGTTAAAAAATATTCCATTTAACACGATATTCACATTATGTTTCCATTTGTGAATGAATAAAGTTGAAAAACTCAAACTTATACAACTCTTTCTTGTGCGGAGGCGGCAGATGCGAAAGTTATCAGGTTAATCGTAGTTAAGAGAAAACTGACTTGAAACGCGTCGTACCAACCTTAGTTGTTCGCAAGCGAGCAACTAATTATTGATGAAAGTAGGGATCACGCCTTAGTTTTAACCAGTTTGAATCCAAGCTGTTACCTTAGCCCAGAATGAATCACAGACACAAACGTGCAAATAATTATAAGTCTCATATAATCACATGTTTATTTAAAAAGCAATTGAGGAGAATGTCAAAGTTATTCAAATTACAATTGATCTAAAATGCCTGATTCATTTTGAAATGAAATAAATTCTAGTACAAGTCAATACTTTCATGTAGAAAAGATTTCATAACTAATTAACATGAATCACGAATTTCAGATTATCTTCATGACAAAGAAGAAGCAATAACACTTTCCTGTCACGAGCTCATGTGACTTCAATGATCATTTATATAAATCAGTTGGCGTCATTATTTTCTCCCAATCAACCAGTATTCCTATTAGGGTCATTGCAGATCAAAGCGTTCTCTATATATCACGTGGTGACAAATTTCTTTAAACAAGGTCATTTGACCTTGCCATTTAATCTGGTGACCCCAAGTTCAAAATAAAAGATATATAGATATCGCTCGGAAACGACAACTGTGTTAATTGTTCAAGGAAATATTGTACTTATTCAAATTAAATTATCTGAGGTCATATATTAAGCTATTTAACTTGATTTTGCTCAAGTTAATTACATGCCAACAGGGGTCTGTTTGAGAAAAGATAGTTATCTGCACTGATTGTTTATATCGGCTTAAGAGATAGATGCATACGTGAAATTACATAATGGGAATAACATATGTACGCTTTTTGTTAAAGATACACACACGACAGATGTTGTTTAAGGTATCGGGGCCATAAAAATGAAGTTTTATCAAGATATGTCAATTCAATTATTTGCTGACGACAAAAGGTTGACAAATTTGTATTTGCCAATGAAGGTTTATTTACATTCCATTTTTTATCGAAACACCTGCGTTTGTTTCCTTTTTTCGTATCTGAGTGATAATCTTTTTTTGTATCAACTTCCAATGATCACTGTTCGTTATATTGTATACTTATTCGGCGTATCTTTCAAACCCAGTTCTTCACCTTAAGTGACATTATCAACAGCTTATTACATGTGGAAGACATTTCCACCAGTAGATCCAAATGAACAAATCGAATATTTAATTCGAAGATTTGAGAGAAATCACCACCCCATCTGAACATCAGTGCGTTCTTTTGGAGGTGTATGAGTACATCATATAGGATGTGACACTGTTCAATGTAGGAAAATCCGGGCTATTTTCTGCATATTCCGAAGATACATTAACACACATTTTCTCCAGTTATTAATGCTCATTTAATTATATCTGGTATAATTTTAGGGTCTGTTCTCGGTGAACTTTAGTGAAATAAATGAATAAAAGAAAACCTATCGGCGAGTGGCGTTCATTTCCAACGAGCGCATGATGAATAGTTTTTTTTTCAATAACAATACATAGGGACGGTTGATATTCATTTTGTAACCCAATATAAACGTGAAAACATCGCGAAAAGAACCATAACAATTCTTATTCACTTTATATCCAGTATATGCGATTAAGATAAGATAAGATAAGATTTATTTTGAGTCGGCAAGAGTTAAACAACAAACATAAGCTCAGACAGCTTGTACAACCGACTATAAAACATGATGAATAAGAAATAACAAGTGTATAAAAGCTGAAAGACTGGAAACAAATTGTTCTACAATTAAAAGGCAGATATACATATAAGTATATAGCATGATATTACAACATCAGATACGGTAATCAAAAGTTTAGATTTGTCTACATTAAAAGTCAGATAATTTTTTAAGAGAAAGAATAAAATATCAACTGGACACAGCATGCAGAGCATACAAAACATATCAATCATACAGAGCATACATAGCATGCAGAGCATACAAAGCGTACGGAGCGTACAAAGCAACCAGAGTATACAAAGCGTAAGGCACACAAAGTATACATAGAATACATAGCATTCAACGCAAACAAAGCACACAAAGCATGCCAGGCATACAAAATATACTAGGCATACACAGCACACAAAAATACACCAAGCAAACAGGCATAAAGTAAATAGAGCAAAAAAACACATGCAAAGCACACAAAGTATACAAGCAAACAATGCATATAAAGTATATAAAGCACATTAAAACATGCAAAGCACACAAAGTATACAAAGCATACAGATCACACAAAGCATATAAAGCATACAGGGCCTACAAAGCATACAGAGCATGCACAGCACACAAAGCATACAAAGCTAAGAAAAATACTAACAGCATATAACATTTAAGTAAATAAAGCATATAGAGCATGCTAAGCATCCAAAGCACACAAAGCTAAGCAAATCTAACACTATATAACATTATAGTAGAAAGTGAACTTAAAACTAAGTGATGTGATGCTCCCTTGCTGTGGAAATCCCATTCAGTCTACAGCATTTGCACCTACAGCTTTTTCCATTCCATGTCCCAATTAAAGTTTTAAATTGCGAAAAATTTGTACATTTTCTAAAGTATTTGATTATTTTATAAGTTAGTGGTACAATTGATATACCACGGATTAAATGCAAACATGTGATGGAACTCGATCATTATTTAGTTTTAAATTAAATCATTCATGTTTGCAATTAACTTTAAATATCTTTTAATACACCCAATGTCCATTGCCAGGATTACCGTGCTTTTATGGCCGTTTTGACCAATTCTAATTAAGACGACGACGGGGATAAAAACATTCGAAGTCGTTATTCCAAAACCCAAGATGGTTGGCATTTGAAGAAATTAGTTAATTACTCAAATCTTGAATTAATGTCCATGACAAACAGTCTTGTCTCCAATGTTGATCACAACATGCAAGGGGAAACGATATATCCAAAACCTTTTTCTACTTAAAAGGTGTACAAGATTTAAAATGAATTTGAGAAAATTCGTATTTTTACTGACAGGAATCGTAATATTTACTGTCATTGTCCTTGTATACATTTGTGGCGATGTATCATGCAGTTCAAAGGGACATATTCAACGTAAAGATCCTTATGTGGTTTCCCCAATCGCTGATTCCCTAAATGCCTATAGAGTTGGGAGGCTACCCTTCAATGTATTTGGTGCTAAAGATCTCGGAGAAGTTCGCCATGTCAAACTAGACCAGGAAGATGTCCTTGTTTTCTTGCACATGCAAAAGACTGGTGGGACAACATTTGGTCACCATTTAGTAAAAAATCTTGATATTGAATCTCCGTGTCAGTGTTACAAGAACAAAAAGAAATGTGATTGTTTTACATCAAAAGGGACCCTATGGTTGTTCAGTCGCTATTCAACTGGATGGTTGTGTGGGCTGCATGCAGACTGGACAGAACTAAAGAGTTGTGTAAATGAGGCAATGAACAGAAAAGAGGATCAAGTCCGTAACAGAAAGTATGTTCAGTTTCATAGTTGTTACTTATTACTTAAATTTGACAAAGTAGGTTCAGTGTTTTGTTTCACTTTTACTGTTTTAGGGGAATGGTGGCGGGGCCCGTCCAAACGGGAAAAAATGCGTTGTTTTTTTAGGAAAAGGGGAAAATAAAAAAATCGCTTGTTTATATGTAATAATATTTATTATATTAATACAAATGTTTGTATGAATAATATTCACAGCTGAATGTCTTGGTCCTTTTTCTTAAAATTAAAATATATATCAATGATTTTTTCAACATTAGTTTCAGACAGTTCAGCCTTCATGCACAATCTCAGTTTTCCAAGCCATTTTGAGTATAATTGGGATCTTTTAAATGGATAAAATGGCAAATTTGAGCATTTTTTATCAATAAAATGGACCAAATTGGAATGATTTTATCAACAAATATTGACACAATAAAGATACATCAGGCCTTTTCCTGGCCATTTTGGGAGAAAAATGCAATTAATGTGAAAAGTCCACTGATTTGGGGAAAACTATTTAATATAACTCTTTATAATAATTCAAAATAATATAAATTAAAGTTATATACTTTGTAAGTTGTTTATGAAATAAATTTTAGATATATTTATCATGATAATAAGACAGTTCTTTCTAAAAAAAAATAATTTTAACTTCTGGGGGGGGATTTTTTTTACAAAATGGGGGGAAAATATATACCCTTTTTGAGGGGAATGGGGCCAAATATCGACCCCGAAATTGCCATAAAAAAACACTGAGGTTACTTGATTAAAAATTATAACTGAAAAAAATTATTGCACATTACCTCATATCATAGAGGTCCCAGTTTTGGTTACCAGGTCTTTATTTGAGAATTATTACGAATATTTTAATTTCAATTCATGTACATAGTTGTTGAAACTTAATATTGTGCTTACTATTCATAATATTTTGAAAATACTTTGTTTTAGAATTGTTTAACACCAGTGCTTTCCACAGGATTTTTGTCATGCGCCCGGGGCTGTTAGGGGTGCTTTGGGAGGGGTGTCCCCTCCCAACGTTGATTAAAAAAAAATAACGTGTTGATTGACGTTCTGTGGTGCGTTATAAAAAAATGTCAAAAGACGTCATTTGGTGCGCTATGACTCTTCAAGAATATCCCCCAGTCATTTAAATATATATAATTTATATTGTTTCATCGTTTTAAAACTTTTCCGCATAGATAGTAAAATCCCGACTCAAATGATTTCCCAATACATCTGTTTCAACCTGACTCTTACTGTGTACTTACAACTCTTCAAATTTGTACAGGTATTTATAACCCAACAATCCTGCTTTTTCCGTTTTCATAAATCAATATCTTGTAAATATTTACAATAAAGGCTCTCAATTATTTCTTTAACACAAACCTTGCAATTTTTTAAGTATCAAATAAATTTTAAGTGACTATAGATTTGATGAAATATTGCCTCTGAACACGCGTCAATCTCCTGACATGTTGTTTGCCTGTTAAAACGCTCAATACACACACACTTTCTTTCTATGCAAATGATGCGGCGTTGTACATACTGAATCATTTTCACGCTCTTTTTAATTTAGAAATAAATTTGCACTGCTAATTTGAAGCCAGAATATTTCAACGTTGCTGTAACATTCACATTTGGAAGTGTGTTTCGGATTAAAAACATCAACTTACAGGAATGGGTTTCGGAATACAAATTTAATTATTCCATATTGAGATTTCAACAAATATTAACAGTTGCGTTATAAATTCAACAATAATTTGTTTAAACACTTTTTGAGTCGAATAAATGTTTTGACAGAATAATGCATGAAATTCATGTTGTCCATTACATGTACGTCACGAGTCTTCTGAGTGATTTAACTGCAGGTATTGCCTGCCTACTGCTGTCGCTCATACAAAGCGTGCGCTCTTATTGGCCAATATTGATTTTCTAATACGGTGACGCTTCGGCAGGCTTTAGTTGGGTAAAGCGACAAAGGAGCGTAAATCGGCTTTTTAAAATTTTTGTCGAAGTCAATATCGCTTTGATCTTAAGCTGCAATAACTGTAAGAATACACTGATCGGAAAATTTTATAATCCCCGCGGACTCCAGGCCTTTTTCTGTCTATTTTGGGGAAAAGTACCTAGCAAAATTGGGATTTTTCGAGTCGCGAAATCTTCCAAATTGGGAAGAATTTTCAGCGGCAAAAGCATTATTTGGACAGGGGTTTTCCTGTCATTTTGGATAAAAATCATATTAATTATGGTTATAAAATATGTAGGTTGTTTAAAATTAAAATAAAGATATAGAGTCTAATAATCATAAGTCATAAGACACTTCTTTCTGAAAAAAAATAAATATATTTTTTATTTTTAAATTGGGATTTTTTTTGAGAATTGGGAAAAAATATTCATATTTTGCATTGGGAATGGGTCCAACTATCGGACCCGTGAGATAGGCAGAAAAAGGCCTGGACTCTGATTTCGAAATTCAAGCACCCCGCTGATGGACTGTTAAATTGCCTGCGGAAAGCACTGAACACAATATTTCTTTGATTTTTTTTATATAGATACATGTATTAACAAGACTATTGCCAAGCAATAAAAGTCCCCTACCGGCTCCACCATTGTCAGAAATTCCACCATTGTCAGAAAATATTGTTCTTTGTTGCCATAGCAACCAGAAATTATGACTTAGGGACAAAATGAAATGACGTGCATAATGTCCATATTGCCATCTATCCATGTTCCAAGTTTCATGAAAAAATATTAAGAACTTTTAAAGTTATTGCAGGATCAAGAAAACCACCATTTTCAGCAGTATAATTTCTAGTCTGTTCGGGTCTGTTTGCTTTGGGATCGAGTCTGTTTTACTGCCTGATTAACACAGCAGAAAACCTTCTGAGAAAATTTCAAATTTCCTAATTGCTGTCCAAAAATCCCAAATGTGGCCAAAAAAAGAGGAATTGAACATTATATATATATTTATATATATAATATCAGGCATTTCCCCAGGGTTTTGGCCAGGCACAGCGGCAAGGCAGCATGGAAGGGAGTGCGGGTGGGGGACCATTTCCTGTGTTGATTTATATATGTATTTATTGTTCTAACTGAAAATCTTCATAACTTAAGAGCTATTAAAAGACATTTTTGTTAACTTTTTATTAGTTTTTACTCAATTTATTTCATTTAAGACATCTATTATAATATTTAGTAACAAACATAAAGACATGATCGGAAAAACAAGCGCGGCAGCACAATAGATTTTTACGTCCAGGCACCGCGGGCCCGCTGTGCTAAAACCGTCTGTGGAAAAGCCTGATATATATATATAAATTATTTTTTTGGCAACCCAATTTAAATGTTGAGGGTCGGTGCCTATTTGGGAGACACGGTTGTGTGATCCGAAATGGACCTATTTTTTTGGCCATATGGTTACACATTTTATTTTATTTTTTTATAAATAAAATGCAACATTTAGTTAGTTTCCCTATGCAACTTTATGGCTTGAACCTACGTAAATATAATATTGGCAACTTAAAAACACTTACTTATCAATTTTTATGCCCCCCTTCGAAGAAGAGGGGGTATATTGCTTTGCTCATGTCGGTCGGTCTGTCGGTCGGTCGGTCCGTCCACCAGGTGGTTGTCAGACGATAACTCAAGAACGCTTGGGCCTAGGATCATGAAACTTCATAGGTACATTGATCATGACTCGCAGATGACCCCTATTGATTTTGAGGTCACAAGGTCAAAGGTCAAGGTCATGGTGACCCGAAATAGTAAAATGGTTTCCGGATGATAACTCAAGAATGCTTAGGCCTAGGATCATAAAACTTGATAGGTAGATTGATCAGGACTCACAGATGACTCCTATTGATTTTCAGGTCACTAGGTCAAAGGTCAAGGTCACAGTGACCCAAAACCGAAAAATTGTTTCCGGATGATAACTCAAGAACGCTTAGGCCTAGGATCATGAAACTTGATAGGTAGATTGATCAGGACTCGCAGATGACCCCTATTGATTTTGATGTCACTAGGTCAAAGGTCAAGGTCACAGTGACCAGAAATAGTAAAATGGTTTCCGGATGATAACTCAAGAACGCTTAGGCCTAGGATCATGAAACTTGATAGGTAGATTGATCATGACTCGCAGATGACCCCTATTGAATTTCAGGTCACTAGGTCAAAGGTCAAGGTCACGATGACCCAAAATAGTAAAATGGTTTCCATATGATAACTGAAGAAAGCTTATTCCTAGGATCATGAAACTTGATAGGTAGAATGATCATGACTCGCAGATGACCCCTATTGATTTTCAGGTCACTAGGTCAAAGGTCAAGGTCACGGTGACCCGAAATAGTAAAATGGTGTCCGGATGATAACTCAAGAATGCTTATGGCTAGGATCATGAAACTTCATAGGTACATTGATCATGACTGGCAGATGACCCCTATCGATTTTCAGGTCACTAGGTCAAAGGTCAAGGTCACAGTGACAAAAAAACATATTCACACAATGGCTCTCACTAAAACGGAGAGCCCATATGGGGGGCATGCATGTTTTACAAACAGCCCTTGTTAAGTATTTGGGAGCACAAAATCAGTTACACCAGTTTCCCAATAAGAAGACTCAAAAACACAATTTTTACCTTTTTTGTGGTTTTCTGCGCAAATTTTTCCCAATCGGGCTGGTACTGATACTTTTCCCAATTGGGAAAGAATCACTGAAACTATTCAAAGATTTAATATTTCTATTTGTCAGAATTTACAATATCTTAAGAGTCTGCCAGGGCTCAACATTAACAGTCGTCCTATTGCCCCTGACACGTAAAAGTTGGGTCCGGGCAAGTTATTTTATAATCTAGTTGTCCTCCCGGGCAAGTGCAAAAAGAACAAAGAGCATTTATTTAGACTTTAATTGCTGTAATAATTTTGTTAAATGCGCAAAAATAAAAAAGGTTTTGTGGTGTATCATTTTGATCTTTATTAAAAAATATGAGGTTGACAGTTAATGTGATATTTCATGTTTGGGCAAGTGGCTTTACGTTCTAAGGGCAAGTAGATTTTCTAAGTGCTTGCCCGGCAGGGCAAGTTGGTTTTTAGGTTAATGTTGAGCCCTGTCTGCTAGAAGTTGTTGAAAAAGTTGTAGCAAAAAATTGCTTTAAAAAATACATAAAAATATGTTTCAATATCCCTGCTATTTAATTTAGCAGTACTTGATTACTTTTAATAAAAGCCAGACTACAAGTGTACATTTGTATCATGTTTTATAAAGTGATGCTTTAACTCTCTCAGTGCTGGAACCCAGTTTTGAAGGCCTTTGCAAACAGTTTGGATCCAGATGAGACGCCACAGAACATGAGTCTCATCAGGATCAAAACTGTTGGCTAATCTGATAGTATTCTTTGGAAAAAAAATGAAGAAAATGCTAATTTTAGAAATTCAGCAGACAACATTTTAGCAGACAACAAATTTCCCAGCATGCAAAGGGTTCAGTATTGTATTATTTTATGATTGTCAGGGAGAGCTGAATATGACTAAATCACAGGGTGGGAGGCGTTTAGCATCGCATTTGTCAGTTTGCCTTTGCATGCTGGGAAATATGTATATACGTATGTATATGTTCTTTTGTGATCACGTGATTCCCCGCAGTGGCTGAAAGTGTTAAATACTGTCAAAATCTGGCACAAACTTCACAGTTGACTTGAATGTGTAGATGATCGTGGAGAAAGGAATAGTGCCTGTGACCAGTTTTGGCTAAATGTTGGCCCATTTTATTTTTGTCGACTGTAAAATATGTAGTTGTTATGAGTTTGTCCAAACATGTGTTTTGGGTAGATCAGTGTTTATGACACATTTCTAGTTTTCAACAAAAATAGGTCAGTCATGTGTTCTTTGTTTTTCAGCTATCATTACATTACCATTCTTCGTGATCCGGTGAAACGCTATCTGAGTGAGTGGAAGCATGTACAACGGGGAGCAACTTGGAAAACATCCAAACTTATTTGCAAAGGTCATAGCGCGGCGGGCTTAGAAGTGCCGTTCTGCTTCAATGGCTCTGACTGGGAAGGCGTCACACTGGATGAATTCATTAACTGCAAAAGTAACCTTGCGAAAAACCGTCAGACACGCATGCTTGCTGATCTGACAGAGGTTAACTGTTATAACACATCATCTATGAGTTCAGAGGAACGGGACCAACTTATGCTGAAAAGTGCCAAAAAGAATTTGTTAAGAATGGCATACTTTGGTCTCACAGAATTTCAGTTGCGGACTCAAAAGCTTTTTGAGTATACGTTTGATATCAAGTTTAAAACTCCATTTACGCAGCTTGCAATAACGCGCAGTGATTTAACAAATATTACACTCCAGCAGCAGGAACGGATTCTTGCTCAAAATAGTCTGGACATAGATCTTTATCAGTATGCGAAAGATCTGTTCTTGCAGAGAGTACGTAAGATGAGAAATGAACAGGGGGAGTACGAAGAATACAATTATAGTGAGTTGACATATTCCAAGGACCGCTTTGATGACTCAGTTGACATAGCTGAAGAAGAAGATGATGTATAGTCTCTATTGTGTGTCACACGTGCTAGTCTTAGTGATAATGTCAAAGAGAGCCAGCAATTCTTGTCATATTTATTATTTTGATACTTAAACCTTTACCCCTTAGTAACTTATTTGAAAGCGTTTGTTGTCTCTTAGAAAAACAAATTAAATGTTAGACTCTCTGATTACATGTAGGTTAAATTATAAAGGCTTCATGCCCAACCCTAAGATTTTCAATTGATTAGAAGCAAACAGCATGAAACCATAACAGACAGCAGATTTCTAGCAGATTACTCACAGGCTGTTTGGGTTTTATGTTGGTTGCATATAGCCATTTTCATTTGCTTCTGAGCTGGAAAGGGTTAACACTTTCACAAGGAGTTTTATTTGGTGTGAATAATTGGTTGACATGAATTTAAGATTTAACTGTCTATGCCAACGTTGATCTACTCACAAATGTGGCAAGATAGTGCAATGTATGAATTTGTGTCTTATTCTGTGAAAACTGGGCAAATTCATGTGCGTGAAGTGTCGTCCCATATTAGCCTGTGCAGTCCACACAGGCTAATGAATCAGGGACAGCACTTTCCACTTTAATGGCATTTTTTTGTTTAAAGGAAGACCCTTTTTTTACAGAAAATCTAGTTTAAGCAGAAAATGTCTTCCCTGATAAACCTGTGCGGACTGCACAGGCTAATCTGGGATGGCACTTTACGCACAAGCATTATGCCCAGTTTTCTCAGAACCCGACTCATTAGCTCACCTGAGCACAATGTGGTCATGGTGAGCTTTTGTGATCGCCTTTTGCCCTTGGTCTGTCGTGCGTCTGTCGTCAACATTTTGCCTTGTAAACACTCTAGAGGCCACATTCATTGTCTGATCTTCATGAAATTTGGTCAGAACATTTGTCCCATTGATACCTGGACTGAGTTCGAAACTGGGTCATGCTGGGTCAAAAACTAGGTCACTAGGTAAAAAAAAGAAAAACCTTGTGAACACTGTAGAAGTCACATTTGATTCCCAATCTTCATGTAACTTTGTTAAAATGTTTGTCTAAATGATATGTTAGTTGAGTTCAAAAATGGTTCCGGTCAGTTGAAAAACATGGCCGCCAGGGGTCGGGGCAGTATTCCTTATATGGCTATAGAGAAACCTTGTGAACTCTCTAGAAGTCACAATTTTTCCCCAATCATCATGAAACTTGGTCAAAACATTGGTTTCATTGATATCTCGGACGAGTTTGAAATTGTCCAGATGGGTGAAAAAACATGGCCGCTAGGGGGCGGGGCAGTTTTCCTTATATGGCTATAGTAAAACCTTGTTAACACTCTAGAGGCCACATTTATTGTCCAATCTTCATGAAGTTTGGTCAGAAGATTGGTCTCAATATCTTCGATGAGTTCAAAATGGTTTTGGTTGCTTTAAAAACATGGCCACCAGCAGGGGTGGGGCATTTTTATCCCCCGCCAGAGGCGGAGGGATATTGTTTTGGCGTTGTCCGTCCGTCCAGCTGTCAGTCTGTCCGGCACTTTTGTGTCCGGAGCCATATCTTAGAAGTGCTTTGGCGGATTTCATTGAAACTTGTTATGAGTATATATATGCATAAGAGGATGATGCACGCCAAATGGCATTGTACACCATCTGTTAAAAACAGAGTTAAGTCCCTTTGTATCTTGAAAAAATGCTTTTTACTATAGGCTCTTTTGTGTCTTGAGCCATATCTTGGAAGTGCTTTGGCGGATTTCATTGAAACTTGGTATGAAAATATATATGCATAAGAGGATGATGCACGCCAAATGGCATTGTATACCATCTGTTCAAAACAGAGTTGTGGCCCTTTGTATCTTGAAAAGAAGCTTTTTACTATAGGCACTTTTGTGTCCGGAGCCATATCTTAAAAGTGCTTTGGCGGATTTCATTGAAACTTGGTATGAGTATATATCCCCCGCCAGAGGCGGAGGGATATTGTTTTGGCGCTGTCCCTCCGGCTGTCCGTCCGTCACTTTTGTGTCCGGAGCCATATCTTGGAAGTGCTTTTGCGGATTTCATTGAAACTTGGTATGAGTATATATATGGATAATAGGATGATGCACGCCAAATGGCATTGTACACCATCTGATAATAACAGAGTTATGGCCTTTTGTATCTTAAAAAAAATGCTTTTTTTAGTGTCAAATATAACACTTTTGTGTCCAGAAGTACATAGGCGGGGGATATCAATCCAACGAATTTGCTTGTTCCTTATATGGCTATATATGGCTATAGTAAAACCTTGTGAACACTCTAGAGGCCACATTTATTGTCGAATCTTCATGAAATTTGGTCAGAAGATTGGTCTCAATGATATCTTGTATGAGTTTGAAAATGGTAACCTTTGCATGAAAAACATGGCTGCCAAGGGGCGGGGCATTTTTCCTTATATGGCTATAGTAAAATCTTGTTAACACTCTAGAGGCCACATTTATTGTCCGATCTTCATGAAATCCGGTCAGAAGATTCATCCTAATACTATCGTGGACGAGTTCAAAAATGATATTGGTTGGTTGAAAAACATGGCGGGGCATTTTTCCTTATATGGCTATAGTAAAACCTTTTTAACACTCTGGTGGCCACATTTATTTTCCTATCTTCATGAAACTTGGTCAGACGATTTGTCCTAATGATATCTTGGATGAGTTAGAAAATGATTTCGGTTGCTTAAAAAACATGGCCACCAGGGGGCGGAGCATTTTTCCTAATATGGCTATATATATATTATCATGCTTTAGTAAAACCTTGTTAACACACTAGAGGCCACATTTATTGTCCAATCATCATGAAACTTGGTCAGACAATTTGTCCCAATGATATATTGGATGAGTTCGAAAATGGTTCTGGTTGGTGTAAAAACATGGCCACCAAGGGGGCGTAGCATTTTTCTTACATGGCTATAGTAAAACCTTGTTAACACTCTAGAAGCCATATTTATTGTATGATCATCATGAAACTTTGTCAGAAGATGTGTCCCAATGATATTTTGGAAAAGTTCGAAATTGGTTCCAGTTGCTTAAAAAACATGGCCACCAGTGGGCGGGGCATTTTTCCTTATATCATGGACTTATGAATCTTCATGAAACTTTGTCAGTATATTTGTTTAAATGATATCTTGGATGTTTATGAAAATCTTTCTGGTCTGTTGAAAAACGTGGCTGCCAGGGTGTTCACTAGTCATAGAGGTTGTTAAGAACATTTTGTTCTAAAGACATCTTGGGCTGCACAGAACAGGTCAGTTCCTTTGAATCTCAGCCAGATGAGTGACTTTGGACCTTTCAGGCCCTCTTGTTTTATCAAAGCAGCAGCATGTCAACAGTGCTTTCAAATTGTATGTAATTTCACTGCGTTTTTTGTTACTAGATGAACAACTTAATTCTGAAGGAAAGAATGCCATAGCATGACAACTTATCTCTTATCACAGCATCTGTTATTGTAAATAGTTAGTGCCAATTATATTGAACTAAAAGTATGTCAATATATGGCAATGCTCATTTCATGTGCATTTTTTAAACTAACAACTTTTTTCAGTGGGATCTTTTTTGAGCGCGCTGAACCCATGTGTTCAGATTTATTTATAACCTATTTTTTATAATATTGTTGCATGAAGAGGCAGCTGTCATGCACCTTTTGAAAAACAGTTTAAATGGTTGTGTTTATGGTGATAAATTTACAAACGTTTAGTTTTTGATTCATTTACTAATTCATTGTAACGAGCTATTGCCTTCAGTAATTAGTATAAATATGGGGTATAAATATATACTGGGAAGTGTATATCACAGAAGAAAACTTAAAAATGTAAATACTTCAGGAATATTATTTACTGCATACTGGTATTTGACTTTTTTGTTGACAATTTTGTTAATGAAATAACAAATACTTTTCTTCTGTTGGTTTTCTTTGTAGAATTTTTATTTTTTATTTTTTTTGCTTTTAAAAATATTTTTCTGTGAAAATAACAACAACAGGAGAACAATTAAAAAAATTTGGTTGACTGAAATAAACCCAATCCAATGTATTCACTGAAATTTGATTAGGTGAGCAGCTTTTGGTGAGGTAAATGCTGTATCTGTATGGAGTGAATGTTATTTATTAACCTATTACCACTAACTTAAGGTCCACATGTTTATCTCTGAATACTCTCTAAGAAAATCAAATTAAATTAAAGGCCTTACCTGATAGATTCAAGTTTTAAAGGCTTTATTTCCTAATCTTAGAGGCTGTTGAGCAGCAGACATCATAAACACCAAACAGTCAACATATAGCCATTGAATCTTCTGAGCAGGAAGGGTTAATTAACTGTTAACCCAACATTCAACAACCTTGATCAGGTTTGTTGTGTGGGTTTGGCAGGGTTTTTGCTTCATATTAAAACCATGCCTGCCTACATGAATTTTCAAGGGTAGTAAAGTGATATTTATTTTGATTAAAATGAAAGCGCTGAAGGCACTGAATTTGTTCGCTGTTGTATAATCTTAGACGCAACTCAATTTTCAAAATAACCTTATCGCTTTTTATAGCGCAAGTTTGAAATGACCACAACCCATTCCAATTTATAAAGAGTGTGTCTTAGAGCACAGGTCGAGATGTGTTGTTTTTTTCAAATCATTAAAAAAATATATAATTTAAGCTTCATTTTAGGAAAACAGGGCTTAATGCATATGCATTATTTAATTGTCATCCCAGTACCAGATACTCTCTTTAATCGAAAAACACCACAAAATCAGAAAGTTGTGTTAGCATTGCACAGACTAATCAGTGTGCACAGGCTAATCAGTGTGCACAGGCTAATCTTATTTGACATGCATCAAGCCACGTTTCCCTGAAAGCAGCCAATATGTACAGTTTTCAATGATAAACACTAGACTGGCCAACATTGTCTTACAAGCTGTTAAATACTTTTGAATACATACACACTATGGAGTGTAGCAGTAGGAACTATAAACAGGCAGATGTAGTGGTTAGAGCAAACGCTCCTAGCATTCGTCGTCTGCATAATTTTACTGCAGTTATCTATACAGGCAGTGGTAACGGTCCTTAGCGTACTTGATGCAGACTGCCTTGCAAAATTGCCTCTACATTATTTGTGCGCTAAAGCTCACAAATAAAAATCACAGAAAATACTTTTATTATAAAAATGGGTTCAATGCTGTAAAAATTGTTGTCAATATAATGAAAGAATAATAAGATTGTTGGAAGAAAACACTTAGTTAATAATATCATATTCTTGTTCTTCGAATATGACAAGTGGCAAATGGATAAGAACTACCCGGTATATCAGTGTGATCTAAGGCAGGCTATACAACTGAGTCCAAATGAAGTACCATTGTCATTTGCTTGCATTCAAAAGCGGGACTCTGGGCATATTTCATTGGCTGGTTTAAAATTGTTTTATATATATTTAGATTGTAGTTTTTAGCTCATCTATTTTTTGAAAAAAAATTATGAGCTATTGTCATCACGTCGGCGTCGGCGTTGGCGTGGGCGTCGGCGTCCGGTTAAGTTTTGCGTTTAGGTCCACTTTTCTCAGAAAGTATCAATGCTATTGCATTCAAACTTGGTACACTTACTTACTATCATGAGGGGACTGGGCAGGCAAAGTTAGATAACTCTGGCGTGCATTTTGACAGAATTATGTGCCCTTTTTATAGTTAAAAAATTGAAAATTTTGGTTAAGTTTTGCGTTTAGTTCCACTTTTCTCAGTATTAAAGTATCAATGCTATTGCATTCAAACTTGGTACACTTACTTACTATCATGAGGGGACTGGGCAGGCAAAGTTAGATAACTCTGGCATGCATTTTGACAGAATTATGTGCCCTTTTTATACTTAGAAAATTGAAAATTTGATTAAGTTTTGTGTTTAGGTCCATTTTATTCCTTAAGCATCAAAGCTATTGCTTTCATACTTGCAACACTTACTAACTATCATAAGGGGACTGTGCAGGCAAAGTAATGTAACTCTGACTGGCATTTTGACAGAATTATGTGCCCTTTTTATACTTAGAAAATTGAAAATTTGATTAAGTTTTGTGTTTAGGTCCACTTTATTCCTACAGTATCAAAGCTATTGCTTTCATACTTGCAAGATTTATGAACTATCATAAGGGGACGGTGCAGGCAAAGTTATGTAACTCTGACTGGCATTTGGACGGAATTATGGGCCCTTTATACTTAGAAAATTGAAAATTTGGTTAAGATTTATGTTTTGGTCCACTTTACCCCTAAAGTATCATAGATATTGCTTTCATACTTGGAACACTCACAAACTATCATAAGGGTACAGTAAAAGGACAAGTTGCATAACTCTGGTTGTCATTGTTACGGAATTATGGCCCTTTTTTGACTTAGTAACTTTTAATTTATGGTTAAATTTTGTGTTTCGATCCACTCGAAGTATCAAGGCTATTGCTTTCAAACTTCAAATACTTACATGCTATCATGAGGTTACTGTACCTGGCAACTTGAATTTTACTTTGACCTTTGAATGACCTTGACTCTCAAGGTCAAATTATTAAATTTTGCTAAAATTGCCATAACTTCTTTATTTATGATTAGATTTGATTGATACTTTGATGAAACTACTCTTACCTGACATACCACAATAGACTTCACCCAAACCATCCCCCGTGCCCTCCCCCCCCTCCCCCTAATTTTTTTTTTTTTTTTTTTTTTTTTTAAGATCATCTCACAAATGACCACCACACCCTCACACTATACCCCCACCCCCCAATTTTTTTTTAAAACGGTTATGTTTGAAATACTGTCCAACCATCGCACCCAAACCCCCCCCCCCCCCCCTTTTTTTTTTTTTTTTTTTTTTTTTTTTTCGCTTTTTTGGAAGATAATGTAATAAATGTCCACAACCCCACACTATACACCCCTCTTCACTCCACTCCTCCCTCCTTTGTGATTGAAAATGAGAGTCCCTTCACCTTTAAAAAGAAAATAGATGAGCGGTCTGCACCCGCAAGGCGGTGCTCTTGTTTTTAACAGTTATCAATTGTAAAGGTTGTGTTCAGTTATTAACTTTTAATAACATTTTGTTTTTATGATGGATGGTAACACTAATGTTATTCAATACCTGTGTTAATATTGCAGTGATATTATCTCATTAATCATATGTGCTCTCAATTGTACAAAATTTACAATTTGTAAACTTGTGTGTGAACAAATTTGTTGTTTGTTGCCTGTAAATATGCATGATTTTTATCATTTAAGGGAATTGTCAAAATAAAATGACAGATGTAGAGCTTCCTATTGACACATTGCAAGTTCAGGTTGTGATATCTCCATAATCATATTGAAAAATTATGGTAGCACTGAACGTGTAAAATATTGCTTTCTATGAAATCAAAGTTCATATTGTCAGGTCAAAAATTAAAACATAAATAACCTTGAACAATAATTTTTATCAGCTACTAGACGAAATATACAGGGGATTTCCTGGCTGATTTCAGAAAGGAGTCTTGTCAAATTGGAATTTCCAACAAAGCATCCCTTATTGGGATTTGTTTTAATAAAATAATTGACATATCTAACTTCTTTTTTGCATCTATAGATTAAAACACTGTTCACTGTTCAAGAAGGCATTAGAAGACTGTATTTTCTGTTATGACTCTTTTTATGTGTTAACAACTGCATGAATACCATATTTATCACCATGGCCATCAAGAATAATTTTACTACAGAATTTTCCTTTACTTCATTTTTGTTTACATATCGCACAGCTTTTCCAAGTCTGCATTTTTGTTCTCATTCTCATTATCACCTTGAGAATAAATGTACATCAACTTGTTAGTTTTTTCTGGGTAAGAGTGCTGTTGTGATAGAAGAACCCCAGGCATGGCACTTTTGCACCTTTTTATGTAATATTAACTTTTGTTAGACAGCATGCAATGCATGGTGATATTGTACTTGTTATCACTTTGTATGGTCGTCAAATCTCCTCTAAGCTTAATTATTTAATATGGAAATTTGCTTTCCTGATAGAAAATATCGCGCTTTTTTATTTGCAGACCATTTCACTCCTTGTTATGCTCATTTTGATCTCATATCTGGAACTTCCCTGACATTATCCACAGTTTCAAAGGGCAGAAATATAGCACTTATTGTACAAGACAGGGTACCTTTTTTTTTTGTTTATACCTTAAATCTGAATCTTCACAAACCAGATTTAGGCGTTAATAAACACGTGAAACAGTTTGAATGATATCTTGTCTTCCAAAAATGGATTTAAAAAAAATATGATTTAGGATTTTGAAAATTCATGTTATATTTTTTTATAATTTGTATGTAACTTAGTATAGTATTCTTCTACCAAGTTGAACCCATTTATGCCCAGTGGACTCTCCCATCCTTCTAAATTGGATCAATGTATTTATAAAATTAGGGATGTCTAGTATACTTATTTCTATATTTAGAATATTTCTTACAGAAATTCCTTTAAGCAAACAGCGCAGACCCAGATGAGATGCCGCATTATGCGGCGTCTCATCTGGGTCTACGCTGTTTGCAATGTCCTTTTTTCAGGACGCTAGGCATAAATGGGTAAATCAATTTTTGCAACCTTGGCAAATACTTGTTATGCCCTGGGGCCATAAGGTTATATGGACTTATATACTTATGCATCAAAATAACTTCTAAAATCTTTCTCTTTGAACCATAGTGTACATAGTGTATAAGGTGTACATATTATCTTATAGTGGTCCTTGAAACCTTTCTGTGGTCAAAACTGTCCAAGTGCTGGAGATAACTTTTTACATGAACATGCATTCAATAATGACATGCAGCGTTAAAGGTTATTCTTCATCATTATTGTGACAAACTGAAGTTTATATCCATATTCTTAGCATGTGTCTCATATGGGCCGGTAAAGGCATTCAATTTGGTGACCTGTGTGTGTATTTGTCTTATGTGTAAAAGGTAATACATTGTATTTATTGTATTTTTATACAGACATGTTATTTGCAATCATTTTTAAGTAAGCAATATGTTTATTCAAATATTTAATGGTCTGTAACATTGTTATTTATTTTTTGCTGTTGATTGTATTTGTTCTTCGATGCAGTTTATTATATTCAACAATTATGTGCATTTATATGCTGTTGTACATTCTGACAGTAAATAAACACTTGTGTATACAATGTACTTGCACTTTGTACTCTTGCATTGACATTTTAATGTATAATTCAAAAAATAAACAACTTGAGAAATTCGTTCCAAAATGTTAAAAGCCCATGAACACTAAAAATCAACGAATATTTCATAAAATATTGATAAATAAAGTTAACACATAAAGCAATGTACCTGATAGCAATAGCAAACATTAAAATGCTAGATGCTTTCTGTTAGTGTGAACATAGATTTGACGCGATACAAAATTCTCTTTATCCCCACGCTTTTTGAAAAAAAGGTGGGGATATTGTGGTTATCTCCGCCGTCCGTCCGTCTGTCTGTCCGTCCGTCCTGGCCACTATCTCCTCCTACACTAAAAGCACTAGAACCTTGAAACTTACACACATGGTAGCTATGAGCATATGTGCGACCCTGCACTATTTGGAATTTTGATCTGACCCCTGGGTCAAAAGTTATAGCGGTTGGGGTGTGGCCGCGTCAGAAATTATCACTCATTTTTTTAGGTTATTTTACATTTACTTCTTTATTTCTACACCGATTCACTTCAAATTGATACTGGACCTCTCTTATGACAATACGGTCAATCTCAACCATGCATGGCCCCATTCCCAACCCTGGGGCGCCCCGCCCACATAGGCCACACCCACCAAAAATTTCCATTTACTATAATTTTTTCATTTCTACACGGATTCACTTCAAATTGATACTGAACTTTTGTTATGACATTAGGGTCAATCTCAACTATGCATGGACCCAATCCCAACCCTGGGGCGCCCGCCCACATGGGCCACACCCACCAAAAAATTCCATTTACTATAATTTTTTCATTTCTACATGGATTCACTTCAAATTGATACTGAACTTCTCTTATGACATTAGGGTCAATCTCAACTATGCATGGCCCCATAACCAACCCTGGGGCCCCCGCCCACATAGACCACACCCGCCCAAAATTGCCTTTTAATATAATTTCTTCATTTCTACACCGATTCACTTCAAATTGATACTGAACTTCTCTTATGACAATACGATCAATCTCAACTATGCATGGCACAATTACCAACCCTGGGGCGCCCTGCCCACATATGTCACACCCACCCAAAATTGCCTTTTACTATAACTTCTTCATTTCTACACCAATTCACTTCTAATTGATGATGAACTTCTCTTATGACAATACGGTCAATCTCAGCTATGCATGGCCCCATTACCAACCCTGGGGCACACCTAGGTCAAACATTCGGCGTGGGGATACGCGTCGGCCTCTGCTGCGCCATTTCTAGTTTTTTTATGTTACAATATATCCCATGTGAATTTCTGGCTACTACATTGTATATCTGAACATTTACGAGCAAACGCAAGATCGGCTAAGGGCAGCCTATGAAGCACAAAGTACTTCTCATGTTTTTATGCCCCCGGTAGGAGGGCATATAGTGATCAGACTGTCTGTCCGTCCTTCCGTCACACTTTGCGTTTAGGTTTCAAAAAATGCTCATAACTACTATGTCCCTTGAGATGTAACCTGCATAATTGGTATGCTTGTGTATGGACAAGGCCTTTTCATACGCACAAAAATTTTGACCCCTGTGACCTTGACGTTGAACTTTGGGTCCGCGTTTAGGTTTGAAATCTGTGTTTAGGTTTCGTAAAATGCTCATAACTTCTATGTCCCTTGAGATATAACCTTCATATTTGGTATGCATGTGTATATGGACAAGGCCTTTCCATACGCACACAATTTTTACCCATGTGACCTTGAACTTAGGGTCCTTGTTTAGGTTTTGAAAACTGCGTTAAGGTTTCGAAAAAAGCTCATAACTTCTATCAAGTGTTTAAAGGGGTCATAAGTCATCCTATTGTGACAGCTCCTGTTTATGAGTCAACTTTTTTTATACAAAATATTTTGCAAAATATTAGTTGATTTTGAATAGTCATGTTACTTTAATTAAAGTTTTGACTCCGGTTGTGAACATGTCGTCAAGTCATGTTGTGAAGTAATTTAAGAATCAAACTAATATTTGGTATATCTTAGTTTATCTTTCAATGGACAATAATTGTTTTTTCTTATTCGCGCATGTTTAACCACTCGGGCTTTGGTCAACAACTCTAAAGTGATTTCTTTTATTTCTTGAATGAATTAAAAGGTTGATTTAAATGAACCTTCTATTGAAAAGATCAACGAAAGAATGCATTGAAACATGTCAAATAATAACTATTCCAGAAATCAATTTCTTTACTAGCAATATCCTGTGATGTCTCTTCAAGAAATTTGGTTCATCCCACACTTACAGTCAAGTTTGTATTCCATTCTTAAAACTAACAAGTTATGCATCTTTTTTCGACTTAGACATTGGTACATATTACAGCATGTGACGTTGGGGGATATTCTTTGTCACTACACTGACGTGACAAAAGTCTAGGTGTTTTTTTTTGGTGGAGAGGGACTAATCAATTAATTGATTAATTTATTATAATGAATTGGAACCTTAAATCTTACTATATACTGCTTAAGCTAAACAGTGTCAGACTTATCTGCAA
Source organism: Dreissena polymorpha (assembly GCF_020536995.1). Lineage (NCBI taxonomy): Eukaryota > Metazoa > Mollusca > Bivalvia > Myida > Dreissenidae > Dreissena > Dreissena polymorpha. Next base: position 35,584,870 of record NC_068360.1, read on the forward strand.
TTGGCTGGTTGATTATATAGATCTAAATTTGTTATCAGTTTGCTCAAACATGTAAATTTTTATGAATAACCTAAAACAGAAATACCAGCTTTTTAGAAAAAAAAGAGTTTGACTTGGTTATGCACTGTTAATTCTTACAGATCAATATTAGAAACTTTGACAGACTTAATCTGTGTTACATATGAGATTGTGGTAACCTCTTGAATTTCACCTCATTGTATTCCTTAGAGCATTCCTTAGTGATTGGATGAACAGATGGGTATCTGCTGTTACTTTCTTTGAGATATGTATCATTTTTTGCTAATGCAAACTTTTAAATTTCCTCATTGTCAATATACTGAACTGTGCTGGTATTCACATAGCTCCTTGGAAAATCTTTATTTAAGATTCTATTGTACCTTGTTTAAGATGCAGTTGTTGTTTTTTTCATATTTTTTAATTTAAGGATTCCTTTCTAAATTGAAAGATGTCAGCTTGTTTTGCTATTTTAGGGAGATTTTAAATTAACCTGTACCCAGGTTAAATGTAAACAACAATCTTTATTTGCAGATTCTACTGTTATCTGCTTTCATAAGAGAAAAAAATCCTGCTAGCAATACATATTTGCATTAACTTGATTTAAACATTAAATGTAAAATATGCAAACAAAAGATTAACAGAGTCATAGGGATTCTTTATGAATACAAGAAATTCTCTTATGATTCCTCCATTCAACCATTGTGAATACTGGCATTGTCATTAATTGATGCTTGAATACTATATGTGCCGTGCTCTGTGAAAAGGGGGTTTAATGCATGTGTGTAAAGTGTCGACCAAGATTAGCCTGTGCAGTCCCCACAGGCTAATCTGCATGACATTTTCATTTAAAGACAGTCTCTTCTTACTAAAAATCCAGTTTTAGCGGACTGCACAGGCTAGTGTGGGACCACACTTTAGGCACATGCGTTTAACCCCCTTTTTGACAGAGCACAGCTTATATATTTATGCTTTGATTTGAAATTGATGATTGTGTAGTACAAAAAATGCGTGTCCTGTCTGTGATGTTTGCATTTCACAAAGAATCATGTTTGTCTCCAATCCATTTGAAATAAATGTATATGAATTTCTAGTGGTTTAGCCATTTTTTTGTATGAACATATTTATATTGTGAATCAAAATCAAACGACAGTAAACATTCATCTTGGAATAATAGTCTTTCATTTCAATAACATGCTTATAATATTACATTTGTTTGAATAATAGCTGATACGCAAGCATATTTGTTTTTGGAGTAGCAGATGTTATGTGTTTATTGTTAAAGATTTAATTCAATAAATAATACAGGAATTTAAACTGTGTGTTTTTGCATAGGAAGCAGTTACAAGAAACAAAATACAAGTAGATTACACTTAATTCTTAAGTAATCTGTCGAATAAATATAGTTTTAGCATTTGTTTGCATAACAATATGAATATAAATGCTGCCTCCAGGCTGATAAAAAGTTATTTTGGTCTAACTAACTGTAATGTAAATTATTCATGAATATGATATGAGCCAGATCATGCAAAAACGATTCTAATGACCAGTGTAGCCCCAGACTAGTCTGGTAAGGAGCTACCCTGTCTGCAAATGAAACTACAACACCTGGTGTGACTTTATAGCAGACAGAGTAGCTACAGACCAGACTGCGTGAATGGCATACAACCTTTTTGTTGCATGAAAAGGCTCGTATATGGCATTATAGTTGAATTAGCAGGAAATAAATTCTCCCCAGTGGCATTTTAGTGAAAGTGTCTAAGTGCAGATAAAAAACAACATGCAGCAAGCATGCGCAATACATTTATTTATAATTGGAACTCAGTGATGCTGACTGTATAGTAGTTACACGTACAGTGCAGGTCTTGACAGTGTCCGTTTCTTAATTATATTCATCTAAAGGCGATTACTGGAAATCTTGGAGTGCAACACATTATTGTTTAACTGCCTTGATAATTTGTATTAGCAGGTGTATCCGTAGTATCGGCCCTATAATGAATACATCTAAATTATTTTAAGTGAAAATATTAAAACACCTTTGTGTTCTATGAAAATCTATAGTTTAATGTGTATTCTTGGACATAACAACGAAATTGCATTTAAATCGGCAATGTTTTGATAGAACAACGGCTCCCTGGAGTAAGCACTATCATGAATGATGTTTATCATAACATCGGCCCTTCTTATTGGTTGCTAAGGTTTGCTACTATGCGCATGTGCTAGTTTCTTAATGGAAACACATGTTCATGTTGTTCTTAAAATATGTTTACATTTATTTAAAAAATAAGCGACTTATGACACATTTGATAAACTTACAAAAAACATCACACACATAACAATTATGTGTTCCTTAATTAAAATGATCAAAGCATGAGTCTGGTGTAAACATGACCTACTTTCCAGACCAAATAGGAAATCATGAAAATGATCGTCTTAATAGTCGTAAATAAACAGCACATATGTTAAAACTTTTAAAATAGAAAAAATGTACAGAATGTATTAAGGGTTTTTCGTTAAAGTCACGATACAGTGAGGAGGGCCGATACTATGAGAATAAGGGATAACACTCAGACTCGTCGCAAACAGTCAATATCGAAATGCCTCTGTTGGTTTATGAACACTAAGAAATTGACATACATTAGTGTCATTTTAATAGTTAAATCACCGTAACAGTTACGCGTGTACTTTTTGGACGTGCATTCGCATCATCTTACAAATCTTTGGTTACTGCTTTGTATCGGTACGTCCTTCGCTCATTTTGTCAGCCAATATGCAATCAACATTCCCGGCACATAATACACGCGCTTTGAAGGATTTTTACAAAGTCGGCCGACCTTGTTACTTCTGATATAGGGTTTTTATTAAGACGGCCATGTCTGGGTTTGAACTAATATGTGTAATTGGGGCCACACGCTCTATTTCGTCCCCAAACAATATGGCACATCAAAAACCATTTCGTCACCGTAATATTCATCGTTTGTTTCGGTGTTCGTCAGTGTTAGTTAACTCGTTCATGACTGTCGTTACATTGAACTTTGTAACTTCATGAGTATATCTAAAAATCGCTTAAGTTGTTGATTGTGTATGTCTTTTCTGCTTTTCGACAAGTTTTTGTGCGGATTGCGTTGTTGTGGACTGCTTGCCAATTGAAGAGCTCCGTTCTTACTGTCTGTAATTCTTTTTACCATGGCTTTGACTAACTCAGGTTTTTTATTTGCGTCCGCCATTTGTTTGTCAAACCACTTTCGAAAATGGACTGAAATTACAATGCGTTTGCTTACTTAAATCAAAGTACTGAAAGTACTGGTTTGACGATGCTTTTGAAGAGGATGGATATATAGAGGATATTTGTAGGATTCGGTGGAATATCGATTTTCCCAGAAAAACGGCGTAAAATATCGATATTTTCACTGTTATTTTTCACTGTTTAAACAGTGAAATACCAGTTTATTTTACTGATATTTCTGTATAAATCACCGGAAAGCATAAAATAAATAAGCATCCATTTAAGTTAATCTACATCACCGCAATTGTGTAATTTTTATTGCTTGTCATTTATACGCAGGTCAATAGTTAATGGTTGTGGTGCAATCGTTTTCGTTCTCACTCCCTTCAATGAGATTTATTTACCTTAATATCTCATAGTTGAACTTACAATTCTTTTGGGAGTAATGGTCCAGACAACTGGATAAAACAGCAACACTATGCTAACCCATTATTTTTCGAGGAATTTTCGTTTTCCTGTGCTGGTCCCCAGTCACAGTATGTTGAGGTATAATAAAAGTCAAATTTTGTTTTTCTTCTCAAAAGATTGTCGTAGATTATAAGTTGAGGAAGACTACATCCAAGACTACAACTTTTAGAAAGTATTTTTTTATATTTTTTTATTGATATACAAGGTTTTGTAACAATCTATACTATACATAGATAGCTTTAACAGCACTATGTGGCTCACCGGAAACTGATTGTTTCCTAGTGGTGTTAACTAATTTTTCATGAAGATCTAGAAAAAAGGCATTGTGAGTATGCACAAACTATTTGCGTCTATCCGATCTAGTTGAGCCTTGTTACCGAGTTCCTACTTTTATATCTATTTGAACATTCTGATCAACTGCCATGAAGATCAGGTAAACAATGTAAATGTTAACATTGATTTTAATGATTTTAGTTATTGATCAAATGCTTGGAAGCACATGACCCGATTTGGAACGTGACCTATTAATCACTGAGACTAGACCTTGTGACCTAAATGTTGAATATGCTACACTCAAGCTTGACTTTGAAATCATTTTAAATAATGTTCTAACCAATTTACAAGTGGATCAGAGAGAGAATGTGAGCACTAAAGTATTAACAGACATTTTCTTATATTTGTCCTAGTGCCCTAGTTTTTGATAGAATATGAAACCCAAAATGACAAAGAGGTGACTAGTTTCATAAGAATCTGGCAAAGAGGTCACACCCAAATTTAAACATTGTAAAATGACATCATATAATTACTCAGTTACTTCCAATAACAATAAAATGTTACGTTTGAAATAAAACCAATACCTTCCCTTTCTTACTACAGGCTGTTCTACAACAAGATGGCCCTGTATCGCTCACCCAAAACTCCTTCTATTGTGTCAAAAACTTGTGTATGATTTGACTAAGTTGTAACCTAGCTGTAGCCTGCACATGACCGACTTGCAAATTCAGCTTTTGATTTGATTAAGATGGACATTGTAAGCAATTTTCATGAAAATCAGGAAGATTATGTGACCTGTAGAAAGGTAAAGGAAGTTTTCTATATTTTGACCTAATGACCTAGTTTTTGACAAACTACCAACTTTCAAACTGAAACTTTATTTCATCGAGATAACATTCTGTCCAATTTTCATGAAGATCTGGAAGAAAATGTGACCTCTGGAGTGTTCACTAATCTTTTCTGTGATTTGGTTTGTTGACCTAGTTTGGACCACATATGACCTACTTTCAAACTTAACCTAGAATTGACTGAGATGAACATTTACCAACATAAGACAAACAAGGGATGTTTGTAAAACAAGATTGCCCCCCATATGGGCTGTCAGTTGTAGTGGTAGCAATTGTGTGAATACATTTTTTGTCACTGTGACCTTGACCTTTGACCTAGTGACCTGAAAATTAATAGGGATCATCTGCCAGTCATGATCAATTTACGTATGAAGTTTCATGATCCTAGGCCTTACTATTCTTGAGTTATCATCAGGAAACCTGTTATGAGTCACTGTGACATTGACCTTTGACCAAGTGACCTGAAAATCAATAAGGGTTATATACCAGTCATGATCAATGTACCTATGAAGTTAAATGGTCCTAGGCGTAAGCATTTTTGAGTTATCATCCGGATACTATTTTACTGTTTTGAGTCACCTTGACCTTTGACCTAGTGACCTAAACATCAATAGGGGCAATCTGCAAGTCATGATCAATGTACCTATGCAATTTCATGATCCTAGACGTAAGCATTCTTGAGCTATCATCAGGAAATCATTAAACTGTTTTGACTCACTGTGACCTGACCTTTGACCTAATGACCTGAACATCAATAGGGGTCATATGCCAGTCATGATCAATGTACCTATGTAGTTTCATGATCCTAGGCCTAAGCATTCTAGTCACTGTGACCTTACCCTTTTATATAGTGACCTGAAAATCAATAGGGTTCATCTGCCAGTCATGATCAATGTACCTATGAAGTTGCATGATCCTAGGCCTTAGCGTTCTTGAGTTATCATCCGGAAACCATCTGGTGCATGGGCCGACTGACGGACTGACCGACATGTGCTAAACAATATACCCCGAACAAGCCACATAAGAAATGCAGTATAACACATTCTAAAAGTAAAAGACATCTGTGCAATGATATCTTTTCTTCAAATGGTAAGATGAACAAACAAGAGGGCCTGAATGGCCCAAAGTCGTTCACCTGAGATAACAAGATATTATTGGGACAAATATTATGACCAAAATTCATGAAGATCGGAAATAAATGTGACCTCTCGAGTGTTAACAATGTTTTACTATAGCAATATTAGGATAAATGCCCCACCCCCTGGCAGCCATGTTTTTTTAACCAATTGTAACCATTTTCGAACTGATCCAAGATATCATTGAGACTTATATTCTGGCCAAATTTTATGAAGATTGGAATATAAACGCGGCATCCACAGAGTTAACAAGGCAAATGTTGACGGCTCACGAGGGCCATAAAGCGATCACAAAAGCTCACCATGAGCACGTTGTGTGATTACACTCAATGCGTTCAAATTTTTCTCACAGGCTTTGCCATTGACCTTTATAGTATGGATGGCTTTGTTATTATTTATTGCTATCATGTACCTGCAATATTGTGTGTATGTTTGCAATACACAAAGCATATGACATAAATAGACTAATTGAGCTTATAATAATCTGATTACTATAGCCAGGTCAATTAAGGACTTAAAAAACATTTTTGTTGTCCTTATTTCATGACGACTTGAGATATTTATGCACATCTAGTTTTAAGATATTGGATTATCCACAAATAAAAGGTATTTTTGATCTGTGTTGTGCAGACTCCTTTTCCATGACTGTCGAAGTGAAATTTCCATGTGAAAAGGATGTCATTTTTTTCATTCAACCATTGTGCATAAAGAACGGTTCTGCATATAATTTGCCATTTTGATAGGAGATGACCAGGGTGACAGAGAAAAGGGATATGCATTTGAGATCTGGTCAGGACTCAATATAAAAGTGGTTATATTTAAAAATGTTTAATTACAACATGACCACGGACTCTAGATCTCCGTGACATGACTAAGGTTCTAAATTAATAAAGTATGAACATTTGAACTTTATCGTTTTAAACAATTTAAAAATAATATTTGATGTATAGATTTAATCTACTAATGTGTACAGATACTACATAACATATATTTGACTGTATTGAATGTAGGAACTAGTTTAAATATCCATGAGAAAAAGAGATCAGGATATGAAATATTCATTTCCTGAAGCAAAGACCCTGGAGCTATGTTTATATATCTTTAAACACACTGATTAAAGAAGTAAAACAATACATTGATACACCAGAGGTAAAATCATCCCCTCTGAACAATATGATACATACTTATGTATCATATCTTTTTATCTGGATCTGGATAGGAACACAGCAGGATGTTTAGGTGTGCGCGCTGCGGGATAGATATAGGAGTTACTTATATTTTGGATTTAATTATATTCACTGAAATTCATCACTGAAGTTACAGTATGATCTCATTTGATATAATTGTACATGATTGTATCAAGCAAAATGTATTAAATAATTATCAGTATTAATTCACTGTCATGATTTCAGTATCATTAAAATGATTTCAGTAAAGTCTATCATTCATATGCATCACTTTTGTAAATATCAATATAAGTATACTACATGAAAACATTTTTTAAACAAGGGCTGTTTGTAAAACATGCATGCCCCCCATATGGGCTGTCAGTTGAAGTGGCAGCCATTGTGTGAATACGTGTTTTGGCACTGAAACCTTGACCTTTGATCTAGTGACCTGAAAATCAATAGGGGTCATCTGCGAGTCATGATCAATGTACCTATGAAGTTTCATGATCATAGGCGTTCTTGAGTTATCATTCGGAAACCATTTTTCAAAGTTGAGTCACTGTGACCTTGACCTTTGACCTATTGACCTGAATATCATTAGGGGACATCTGCGAGTCATGGTCAAGGTACCTATGAAGTTCTATGATCCTAGGCATAAACGTTGTTGAGTTATCATCCGGAAACCATTTTACTATTTCGGGTCACCGTGACCTTGCTCTTTGACCTAGTGACCTCAAAATCAATATGGGTCATCTGCGAGTCATGATCAATGTACCTATGAAGTTTCATGATCCTAGGCATAAGCATTCTTGAGTTATCATCCGGAAACCATCTGGTGGACGGACATACTGACATACGGACCGACATGTGCAAAACAATATACCCTCTCTTCTTCGAAGGGGGGCATAATAATACAGTAGCATGAACCAACAAGAGAGGCAACTTGTTATGTCACAATTTGGCAGTGTATAAAAGTGGTACTTAATTATCTCGCTAAACATGAGTCTAAATTACGTTTAAAAGCTATTTTCTGATGGGATGAAACAGTCCGAAATCCACCAATATATAAAGTCAAGATATTTATCTTGCGGAACATGCAATGTCATGCCGCATGCAAGCTATTTATAAAGTAAATATCGTAAATCAAAAAGTTTGTTATGTTTTTGTCGCGGTCATAGACAGTGATCCTGGCTGAAAACGATGCAATATTACTTTTAAATCATTCATGCATTAGTTTTTAGCAAGAAAGAGGTAGAATATTAGTGTAAAACATGATTTTTTTTATTTAAACTTGTGTCTGCTTAACAATTTAACGAGTGGTTACGGAAATTACTGATTGTACAGATGTATCGACAGATATATGCAAAACGAAAGAATAGCTTGCATACTTCAAGTTTATCAGCCTTGAAATTACCTATTAATCAAATGAGAATTGAAATTAATTAAAATATAAATCAGTAATGTTCATTAACACCAAAATCTTTGGGCACAACCATCATATTTTTGGAAACCGTGATGTATTGTTTTTCGGAAACCGACGATCGGTAATTTCCATAACCATATAGAAAATTTCATCACTGACAAGTTTCGTTTCTAATGTTTTTCTCAAATATTCTACCACAAAATTATTGTATACCATTACACAAATGAATGACAAGTAATAATTCCTTGATTTTGGGGAGGAACACTGTCTATAAATGCTTATAAACACGCATTAAGGCTAAACTTAAGTGCATAAAATATTGAAAAATAAAGCATAATTCAAGTGTAGACAAGTGTTCGTTTTATCCGATATATTCATTCATCCACATTGCTCAGACACTCAATTATATTGGAAATTATTACGAATACCTGATAAAACTTGCATTATTTATTATTATCTTTAAACTTCCATGTCATAAATGTTTGTTTTTTTGATAAACGTCGTCAATAATTAATTGTATATAGATTTCTCTATAGTTTGTAAAACATTTAGTCAAATATTTCTCATGTAAGATAAAATGCAAATAATTAATAAAATATTCCCTTTTAATCAGTATGTTGGTTTATCGGTCAATAGCAATATCACTTTGAACATTGAATTATTTAAAAGTTATAATAAACATTAAATGTTCTCCGAACAAATGATTCATAACACATATAACGGATTGATAGGAAGATATGAACAAATCAAGGTTGCCCGCCTAGAATGGTCCTGTTAGTATGGAAGTACAAAATTGTACTTGATATATAAATTTATTAGCCTGTCGGTGTTGTAAAGACATAAAATATTTTATGAATGTCTCAAAGTGTAGAATTATTTTGCATTTAGTAAAAGAAAGGCAACATATAACCCTTAAGTGGCTGACAAGAACTTATGGTCGAATACAACTAAAAAGAGGCATTATGCTTCTTGAAAATAAAAGTAAACATCATTATATATGAATTTTCTGATCATTAGTGTTATTTTTAGTGAATAGGGGAAATACATTTTCAAGAATAAACAATATAATTATAAATGTTTTGGCGAAGTGCATCATAGTATTATCATAGTACCAGTTTTGGTCTAAAAATCCAGTAACATTTTTTTTTAATTTCATAACCCCTTGTTGCAAAAAAAATCACGAAAAATAGAATTTTCAGAGTAACCTATTAAAATTAAATAAAAAATGCTTATTAGACCCTGCATTTTATTTTTGCAATCATTTTTCATCAATTACAAATGTCTAAAAAAATATTGTTTCATGCTACTCATGGTACCAGTTTTTTTGTCAGAAAATTAATTACATTTTTTTTAAATGCGTTACCCCTTGTTGCCAAAAAATGCATAAAAAATATTATTTTCAAAGATATTCTTTAAAACAAAATGAAAATGCTTTCTTAAACCTTAAATATTATTCCTTCAAGCATTTTACATCAGTTATTTATGTTTGAAAAAATCATTGGTTCATGCTAAATACTGTTTGATTTACTGTAAATAATGTAACAACACATCCAAGTAGTGAGTCCATCAAACTATTGCAACCGAAACACCTGGTGTGCCAAGACACCAGCCGAAGTCAAATGCCTTCTGACTTAGTGCATTTCACTATTTATATTTGTATGCATTTGTATGTGTTTGAAAAAATTTATAATTTTAAATGACATCTTCTGACCATGCATGTCCTAGATTTCAAAATCCAGGCCCTGGTCTGACACATTGGTAACATTAACGTTAAACTGTTACCAGGCTTCTGAATTTAATTCGCCTGGTCACAAAAAATGGCAGTCTAATCAGTATCCTATTAAGCTATTTGTCATTGTCAGAAAACCGCTCTTAAGCAAACAGCTTTCAAGCAACTGCAGGCTGAAAAGCAAACAGCTTTCAAGCAACTGCAGGCTGAACTGGATCTAAACTGGCCACAATCGTCTTAATGTCTCTTTTACTGGGAAACAGTTCATTTAACTTTAAAGGGATCTTTTCACGTTTTGGTAAATTGACAAAAATTGAAAAAAGTTGTATCGGATTCGCAAATTTTCGTTTTACCTATGTTATTTTTAGGAAACAGTATTACTGAACATTTACCGTGGTCTAATATAGCAATATGCATCTTTTAACGATTTAAAAATTATAAAGCGTTGTAACGCGAAACGATTGAATAATTTGGAGAGCTATGTTGTTGTTGTTTAATTGTGTGAAACTACGAAGATTGCTTATATTAGGTATAAAATACGTCAACCATTTATACTTGGCAGAATAGTCGAGAAGGTTAATGCGTTTTTACTCCAGGGCTAAGGGGGTCACTGGTTCGAGCCCTGCTGCGGACTACTTTTTATTTTTTTTTAAAGAATTTTATTCTGGATTTTTAACTGGAGCTTTTAAGATGCAATGTTTACATTTATCAATATAAAGCATGTAATGACTAACTTCAAAACATGTCAACATCTGTGAAAAGGCCCTTTTAACATAATATCTACTCCTATAAATATGAGGTTGATATACATGGGCTAAACGGTAAATTACGTCTAATTATTTGGACTATAATGATATCAACTACTTAAATAGAAAGAAGATAGAATTCATACAAACCAGTAATTTGAGTAAAGAGTTTGTAATCAATATTGTATTTCAGGACATCTTGGTGATATGCAAATCCCATATGACATGTTGATATTGGGTATCATAGCCATTCAATAAGTCGCAAAATGCTCGAACAAAATTTATAAAGCAAAACGTGATTTAAATTGATAACTAAAAATACCAGTATCATCAGTATGCCAGTTTTGCCTTGTCAAGCTGTCGAGATCCAGAAAGTGCTTCATTCACATTAAATATATCATTTGAATTCCATTTATTGATGCATTACTAAATAGCGAAACAAGCCGATTTAAGCTACAAGAAAGTTTTGACACGAGTGTTATCAAGCCTCTCATGGGCGAAGCCATTGTTGTAGAAAGTGATCCATTCACATCGAATATATCCTTCGAATTCCATCCATTGTTGTCATTAGCTGAGATTTAGTGAATAAATAATTTATATATCATAAATGACAGCTTCTTAATAGCGAAACAAGCCAATTTATGCAGTAGGAAAGTTTTGTCTCGAGACTCTCATGGGGGCGGCCATTGTTGAATGCTGAAACACGAACGACAACTCTGCTAGGAGAATGTTATCAATGAAAATCAACGAGGTCGAGGTATTTCGATTAGAAAAATCGAGTTTTCTCAATCGGACTGGCTCGGTCTTTTAAATAGGTCGCCATTGTGAAGATTTTTTTTATGGTTATCATACCTTAGACGATGCTGTTCCAGCATCGTCAAATACCAAACTAAATCATAATTGCTCGAATTGTTTTGTGTTTAACACTTTATTTCGACTAACAATCGAATATTGTGTCCATTAATTTGTGTCTGCGTTGCCAGAAGCGTTTACATCATATATAATGTAAGATCGATCAATATTCTATTACAGGAATTTAGTCGTTTGAGACTTCAGAAAAAACACACACACAATTAAAGTGGCGTATTAGAAACGTTGTTGCGTGTAATATATATATATATATATATATATATATATATATATATATATATATATATATATATATATATATATATATATATATATATGAAAGTAAAAACACGTGTCTGGGATTTTAAATATATATTGATATAGCCAACGCGTTTCGCACAGCTCATCAGGGCATAATACAATATATTACAGCGTCAAAATGTCATGGAGATAACGTCATAACAAATTATATACACATATATATATATATATTTATATATATATATATATATATATATATATATATATATATATATATATATATATATATATATATATATATATTCACACATATGGCCAGTTACGGGGTCTCTGATTTAGAAATAGGTTATGGGGTTCCCACTTTAAATACATGTATCTCCATACCCTTTTTTATCCGATATAAACACGAATTAAGGTATATAGGGGTACCTACTATTATTATTGTATATAAATACGTCATTTATTTAACGTCTTATACAAGGAAATATATAGCGAACTTATTTGCGAGGTATATACAATTTCAATTTCAGACCTGATTGTGGTTTTCGATTTAAGACCTTATTGTGAGATTTGATTGCATTACCTCCCCTACACCCCCCTCATAGTAATTAAAGGAGCCTAGATTGCGGGGTTGTATATAGACCCCGTTTTTTATATTGACCTCGTAAGTACAGTCTGAAAACTACAGAGACCGCGTAACTGGCACTATGTATTGGTATATATATATATATATATATATATATATATATATATATATATATATATTTATATATATATATATTTATATATATATATATATTTATATATATATACATATACAATACTTTATACAACTCCAGAACACATATTCTTGAAAATTACAGCTAGTCTTTTACTTATAACAAGTAACAGATTGCCTTTACATTTCAAATTAAAACATTCAAAACACAATTTAATGTAGGCATGCTCTAAGCTGTTTCCATTTCCTAAGAACAGAAAATGCAAATTATTGGCAGTTTAAAAAAGTTGAATTATGCGCCGAACCGCACATTCGGACCAGAATATGTCACAACGCACACATATATTTATAGCCTTACTAAGATATCAAAACGTCGAACATGAAATTGAATACTTGTTCAATGTAATATCTTATTGTTTAGCTTATTTATGCCTGTAAGCTATGCAATCTGATCCATTTTTAGTGCAATGATCGCACAGTCTTTCTTCAACAGCGCTGATAATTCAGGCGCAAAGTCGGCATTCAGCCAAACTGAAAACGGTTGCATGTCTTGTTTAGCAACTTCATGTTGCACATGTGCTACCTTCTCATCAAACAGTTTCGTGAGAATGAATGCTTGCTCGGACGTACCAAAATGTAAAACTGAAAAATAAAATGGAAGAATTTCACCTATCGTTTCTGCAACACTTTCGCAGGTCGAACGTTTTGCATCGAGCAGTTGAATCTCTTTGTTGCATATAGCACGTGCCTCGTTTAGAACTTTTGATCGCGTATCATTAAACAGTGCCATCGTATTGCCATCGCATACAATTGCATAGGATTTTTCAAATGACTCCTTCACATTTCGATATTTTTCTTTGTGAAGTTGGCACTTATCTTTCACTTTGGAAACGTGCTTGCAATTTCTGTGAAGGAACAGGCATTCACTACAACATAACAAAGAATGATCCTCACATATAAATTTAGTCATTTTGCAATGCTACTGACATGGGAGACGGAAAATTACAACGGGCGAGGCATGGTCAGGGGTGATAACCCCAAGAAAGGGTTAGGGTAAGGGTTAGGGTTAGGGGTCTGTTTAGGGTTAGGGTTGGGTTTAGGCTAACCCAAACCCTAACCCGACACCTAACACTAACCCAAACCATAACCCTAACCCTCTAACCCCCCCCCCCTTGCGCAATACCATACCATGCCTCGCCCGTTGTAGTTTTCCGTCACCCTACTGACATCTTTCCATGCCTTTCATATCCACTTCCGGATGCCGTGATTCGGCTTCTGCGATGCTTATAATAGCATGATTACCAGGCGTGTATTTTAGGTGCAGGTTCTTGCAATAAATACACAGATTTTCTTTGCAGACGGTACATACCAAAGAGGCATTACTTTTTTGTTATCCCTTATGCAAGGGTCATACAATTTTAAAATAATTAAACCTCCAACCTCGTCACTTGATAGTTCGTAACACGAAGGGTCAATACACCCGGTAGCCATGGTACTATATAGTGTTTGTGTTAACCTCTGTTTATAACACCGCCATTTACTTGAGCTTTGTTTATTAAAGGGATCTTTTCACGCTTTGGTAAATTGACAAAATTGAAAAAAGTTGTTTCAGATTCGTAAGTTTTCGTTTTAGTTATGATATTTGTGAGGAAACAGTAATACTGAACATTAACCATGCTCTAATATAGCCATTATATGCATCTTTTGACGATTTTAAAACCTAAAAATTATAAAGCGTTGCAACGCGAAACGATTGAATAATTTGGAGAGTTCTGTTTTTGTCGTTAAATTTTGTGAAACTACGAAGATTGCTTATATAATGTATAAAATACGTCAAGAATGTGTACTCGGCGGAATAGCTCAGTAGGCTAAAGCATTTTTACTTCAGGACTCTGGCAGGACTCCAGGGGTCACTGGTTCGAAACCTGCTCCGGGCAATGTTCTTTTCCTTTTTTTAATTTTTTTCTTGAATTTTTACTGGAGCTTTTACGATCCAATGTTTACATTTATCAATATAAAGCATTTAATGAATAAGTTAAAAAAATGCCAAAATCTGTGAAAAGGCCCCTTTAAATTGTCATATGTTAATTAAATCGTTTTAGTGATCCATTCTTTGAACTGCTCATTAAAGCACACTATTTACCGCTACACATTTTACACATAATATCAATGATTATCAAGCGAACGTGAACTCGAAAGTAAATTAAGTGTCTGCAGATTCCTGCATGCTATGTTTTCATTAATTAAAAATTTATATTAATGCATATTGGCAATACCCAACACTGTCGTGTTTAAGAGTATTTAGCTCCAAACAACACGTAAATACTAAATAACATATCTGAACATCCTCATAAATAAACAAACAGAGGTTAATGTAGTCAGGTATTTCAATCAAAGCGCCGACGGCACTAGAGTCTGTTGGCAATTTATAGGGAAGTTTCTGCTGACGTAAATGTTAAAGTAGCAGTTAACTGAATGTAAATCTAAAAGTCTATCAACAAGAACAGTTTTTGTAAAGAATAAATTCAAATAAATGAAACACGAAGTGATAAAATATTGCAAAACAACCTATTTCAATCGGAAAATCAGAAACTCGTATCAATAGAGCTTGGTATTTTGCAAGCAAGTAAATTTTCTGATTGGCTGGACGTTTATTTATGATATTGTTTTACTTTGGATAAGAATAGTTCAGCACAGATGTGTCCGATGTTTGTTTATTGAAAAGACGAAGTAAATATGTATCATAACAATTACAGGCCCCTTCGAGATATTTGTTGAAGGTGGTAAACGTTATCATTATATCATTATTATTAACGAGACTGAACAATTTTATAGCTTTGTTGTCTTGTTTTGTTCGTTACGTCTCATTATACTGTAATGATCACTTCATTTTCGTTTAAGCAGAAAAGAAACAAGCCACATATAGTAAAAATTGGACGGTATTCTAAAACTTTCTTAGACAAACTTCTCAATAAGATTATATATTTTATCTAATTTTTTTTAAATATAACTATAACAAATTCTTAATTTTTGTCTTAGAAACGTAGAATTTTCTAAGAATTGCCGGATTTATCTACAACAGTAAAAAATCTCTAGACCTGACTTAAACTGTCTAATTTTCTGAGGGACTAATTGGCTTGTCTTTTTTTTAAATATAAAATTCCTATTTCACGTCAATCAATCACAGGCATGTTAAAATTAAACTTTGTGAAACAATGTTAACATATTAAAGGGATCTTTTCACGTTTTGGTAAATTGACAAAATTGAAAAAAGTTGTTTCGAATTCGCAAAATTTCGTTTTAGTTATGATATTTGTCAGAAAACAGTAATATTGAGCATTTAACATGGTCTAATACAGCCATTGTATGCATCTTTTGACGATTTTAAAACCTAAATATTATAAAGCGTTGCAACGCGAAACGATATAACAATTTGGAGAGTTGTTTTGTTGTCGTTTAATTTTGTGAAACTACGAAGATTGCTTATATTAAGTATAAAATACGTCTCTTTTACACACTTGGCAGGATGGCCCAGCGGTTTAATTGGTTTTTACTCCAGGACTCCGGGGGGTTACTGGTTCGAGCCCTGCTGCGGGCTTCTTTTTTGTTCCTTTTTAAATTGTATTCATGTTTTTTACCGGAGCTTTTTAGATCCAATGTTTACACTTATCAATATAAAGCATTTCATGGCCAACTACAAAACATGCGAAAATCTGTAAAAAAAAGGTCCCTTTAAATTATTTAACAGCAACTTATATGTACATAACGTAACATAAATATCTCACTTAAGTTTACCAACGCAATCTAAATGTGGTTACAATATTCATGAAATAAAAATTCTTATCATCCTACAGGTTATTAATAACTTCCCTCCTATACACAATATCAAACACTTGAGGGACGAATCCAACATAGATACAGTAATTTCACGTTAAAAGAAATACAATTTTGGACTTGAACGTTTTTTATATACATTTTGGACAACTAATCATAAACCTTTCCAACGTAAATAGTAAAATAACGTTTGAAAAGCACATTATATATTGTGCTTTGAAGTTAAATGCTCATTATTTGACGAAACTGTATCGAGTTCCATATTTGTAACCATTCTTAAATTTGAGAAAATATACTAACATGTCGATATTTTTCCATTTTCACTTTTATACTAAGTTCTTTAATAACGTCAAATAGTTTAATGTATGGCATTATATTAGAGTTTTATTTCTTAAGGTTTTGAAATATAAACTAGTACCAGTATTGGTATAATGTTTATATTTCAAATATATCGCACAATGACATATTTTAAAAATATACATAGAGAAAGAATTTAACAGGATGTTATAAAATACAAATCTGATGTCACAGAGCTCACAAGATAACAAGGGCAAACTATAAAAGAGGAATTGGCCAACACAAACATGGGGAGTCTTACATGGTGAAATTCGTCTGAAATCTGAAAAGGCTTTAAGGAAATCATTTAAGGTATTTACTATGTTTAATACAGTTCTATCAAAATAATAATTACCAATACCATGAATATTGCATGATTCACTAAGTAGTGTTATCTTTTAGATTTGATCCTTTGTTAATTAAAATGGTTACTAGCTTTTGAGATAATGATAAGGATATTCCTTTTAATAATGGTCCTCGTAAGACATCGCCTCGAAATCAGCATTGCTGTGACAACTGCGGCGGCATCTGACAAAGAGTGTTCATGCTTCATACTTTTACATAATGTATCAGTCCGAACAATTAAAGATGCTCAGATTGTATAGTCAATGTTAGTATTAACATGCAGACATATGGAAATTATAATTTGTGTTATTGTATATATTAATAATGCTATTATTGTGATCAAAAACACTGTGAAAAAATATAATGAAAACAAACACAGTTCCATCAATCATATTTTGTTATTGTACTTTATTTAAAGTGCATTTTTCAGTTTGCATATCTACATGTCGATTTATTAAATAGGGTTAATCTATTTGATAGCCTTTATTGTGTGCACATATTTTGTACAAAGGTTGTTTTGTTTTTAAAAAGTGTTTGCTATTTTATAAATTTTAGATAAACGAATTGCGTATTATTATAGCACCTAATAATCTTAATGTTATATATTTGATTCCATTTACATAAAAAAGATAATTGCAGTGTGATATATTTACATCATGTTTGGTACTTATTAAATTATAAATATAGTTCCCGGACGGAGAAGCATTATCAAAAGCTGCTTGATTGCTAATGAAAATTAATATACACGTAATATGTGATGACATTATAATATTGATATGTTTTCGTGGTACTTTTTATGAAACTATTTTTAAATACCAGTTATAATAATCAACTGATTGGTTGGTCTGGTACATCAAGAACTTCCAGAAATTGGGCATTTGCAGATGTTTCAATATAAATAATTTTGTCACTTGATTCTCAGTTATGCGGAATTGAAGAATTTTTAATGATTTTGTTGTAATATGATGTTTTCAAGAAAATTACTGTGATATTATGGGCATCTAACAGTTTATAGCTGTCTATCGCAACCGTTGTTTATTTTTGGTGTTTTCACTTCATATACACATATATTTGTTAATACAGCATCAAAATACTAAAACAATATCCCGGAAAGAGAAAAATAATGCATTTGAATATAAACCGTACTTTCGTTTGACAACTGATCATGCATGTACGATGTGTGCCTAAATTAAGTTTTAGTGCAGATTCGTACATACGATACAAACACACAATTGTGTTTTACGGATCATTTCGCTTTAAAGGACTGGGTGGGTCACGTAAGATTTTGAATATTAAATATATGTAAATAAACAACTAGTAGCAAGATAAGTGGCAGATAATTGGTCAGTAACCACATTTTTACTAACCCTTTTGAGCTGTTTATTCTTTTTGGCTCAATTCATCAGTGAAAAATGCCCATAATATCACTTTAAGTTTTTTAGATCCAATGTTTTACATTTATCAATATAAAGCATTTAATGACAAACTCCAAAACATGCCAAAATCTTTGAAAAGATTAATACGTTAAATTATAAGTTCCGTCCCTGTTTAGAATGTGCAGTCCTCAGAAGATAATCAGGAACACCACTTTCCGTTTTTATGATATTTTCGTTTCAAGAAATTCTCTTCTTAGCAAAATTTTTTTTGCGTCAAGTGTCGTCCCTGATGAGCCTTTGCGGACTGCACATGTTAATCTGGGACGACACTTTAAGTACATGCATTAAACCCCTTTTTCACAGAGCGCGACTCAATACTGGACTATACTGCTTACCTTAACTGTGCACATACCTTTATGCTATTTATGGAAGCGATTTTAATCAAATGATGGTTGAATTATACTTTCATGGTCTGATTAAACTCGTGCAACACGTGCACACAAAAATTCAATTTTGGTGTGATCATGTGTAGTTAGTGAGGACGCAGGGGTACCAAGAGGAAACCTCACCGGTCCGGGTTGTGATCACTAACCAAATGCTTTCTGGAACGGGTATTGAAACATATTTAGTCGCCTAGGTGAGAAGCGATTGTACAAACCACGGCGCTAGCCGGACAGCCAATTATGGAAAACAATTAATGCGACATTTGTTTGGTAATGTAGTTCATGAGTTCACGGTCAGTGCTGTCGAGTTTAACGTTATCTTGCATGCATTTTCGGTTTTTAAATAACCATAAACGTTTATACGATTTAAATATTTATTACACCCATACACGCATGCCATAAAGATGTTATGATGTGTGAGTGGTGGGCAAGATTGCTCTGTCTTTAAAACAGGTTCATTTCCGTTGACATACATGTTTTCAAAGTCACCCTGCAGGGTATTAACAGATTCTCACCACCCGTCATAAATTTTTGGGTCATATATGTTGACTCCATGTTAAATATGAACATATGATCAGTATACATGTTTAGGTATTGATCAACGTGTATTTTATTTCAAGGTGTGTGGCTTTAAGCGCGATGGCACCGTAGGCAAGAAATACTGCTGCTAAAATGTTTAAAGTGAGACATTTGACGATTTTGTCAAATATTAATGAATTAAAATGAAACGTGTAAAAAACTTATAATACATATATTTCAATATTGATAAAATACAAGTTAAGAAGAACATGTGTCGAAATATGCAAAATACGCCAGATATTTAATTCTGAAATCGAAATTGTATGTACAGTCAAATTCGCCATTATGTATATCATGCATGTACGATGTGAAATCTAAATTTAGTTTAAAGGTTCATTTTTTATTACTGCAACGATATCTATCCATACGACACACGAACACTAACTCCGATCCTAATAAAAAAGACGAATGCTTCGGTTATTGAAGGAAAATATGTACGCAATATCTTTGTCACAATCGGCTCGGGGCGCTAAATTGTCTTTGCTACACTTTATGAAATTCGTCTTTAATGTATTTGTGTTCTTGCCAATTTTGTGTTATTGTAACATATTGCATCAATATATTACAATTTTAGCACATATACAAATCGTATTGTCTCGCTTTAAATACCACATACCTACTTCAAAGACGTTTGGTCAATATTCTTGTGTCTCGAATATAGAATATCAGTCTGCGTTGTACTGCATACCTGTACTGGTGAGACGTTAATAGTTTACTTCATTTGGACGTGCCATATGTTTTGTATCTAAGTGTTGTGATTTCTTTCTTCTTATTCACTTAGCAATTTACATGTTGTATGATTGGACAGAAATATCAATTTGTTTTGTTATTTTTATGCAAGATAAACATGTAATATTCGATTGTGATTTGATGCTTTTAGACTCTATGCATTGATTATGTTTGTTATTAAAATACATTTTTAAACAAATGTAGGTATACATAGGAAAAGTTTTTTTTTATGGGATTACATATTAATGGAGCGGGACGTACGGATAGATGGAAACTTGCATTTTTTACACCAAATCGGAATGCAAGCGCATACACATACTTAAAGTAGGTATTGAAAAACATATACCGTCCCTAGCTTCTACTTCTTTTCGTCGATCAATATGTTTGCTATTTAAGCTTATTGGTAAGATAATGCACACATTCTAATGTCGCTGCGGAGATAAGCCCAA
The DNA here is from genome assembly GCF_020536995.1 of Dreissena polymorpha. Taxonomy (NCBI): domain Eukaryota; kingdom Metazoa; phylum Mollusca; class Bivalvia; order Myida; family Dreissenidae; genus Dreissena; species Dreissena polymorpha. Next base: position 35,605,822 of record NC_068360.1, read on the forward strand.
TCGATGGATTTAAAGAAAATATCCCTCCTGATAAAGAAATCTATAATAGCGAAATAATCGGAAAAAGGTAAGTGGATGTTTAAAGACATATGTTTACATGTTTTGTTTGTGTGTATGTCATGTTAAATAAATTTTCCAAAAGATAAGTTCATATTAATTTTTACACTAGTGCATCTTTGAGATTGACCGTATTGTCATAAGAGATTTTCAGTATCGATTGGAAGTTAATCGGTGTAGAAATGAAGAGGTTAATGTAAAATAACATAAAACAAGAGAGGTGTTTGTCAGAAACACCGTGCACATTCCTGCGCCGCTTTGATTTATTTAAAAAAATCATTTGGCGGGTTCATTACTTACCTCCCTTCAAAGCTTATTACTTCCCTTGGATTTGTTTTTTTGACCTTTGAGTTTTTCAGAAACACAATGCCCCCTGCTTCGCCGCTTTAATTTTTTATATCATTTGGCAGGTTCATTATTTACCTCCCTTTAAAGCTGATTACTTCCCTTGGATTTGTTTTTTTGACCTTTGACTTTGAAACATGACCTTGACCTTTCACCACTCAAAATGCGCAGCTCCATGAGATACACATGCATGCCAAATATCAAGTTGCTATCTTCAATATTGCAAACGTTATGACCAATGAACATTACCGGGGGCATAAAAATGAGTGAAAATCTCTGACCCGGCCCCACCCCAACCACCATAACTTTTGACCCAGGGGTCAGATCAAAATTCTAAATAGTGCAGGGTCGCACATATGCTCATAGCTACCATGTGTGTAAGTTTCAAGGTTCTAGTGCTTATAGTGTAGGAGGGGATAGTGGCCAAAACGGACGGAGAGACAGACTCACAGACGGCGGAGATTACCACACTATTCCTACGCTTTTCAAAAAGCGTGGGGATAAAAAGAAATCGATGACTGTAATTATAATTGAGCCGCGCTTTGTGAAGAGGGGGCTTAATGCATGTGCGTAAAGTGCCGTCCTTGTTTAGCCTTTGCAGTCCGCAGAGGTTAATCAGGGAAACAAATTAGTGCAGCGTAACCTTTTTCGTTTCCTTTGCTAGACTTCCTGCTTTCGGTTTTAAAAAGGTAAAATATTTCTTTTGTTTTGAGAATTTCTTCACAGAAGACACCCCAATTGAAATCGCTAAGGTATTGTATTTGTGGTGATGTAATGGCTTGATTGAATTTGATTTTATAGACATACTTATGCCGCATTTTGTACATGGCTTTTGACTACTGGTCATGTACGTTATTCCGGCCTGTACGTAAAAAATCGGCCACCTGTGTAAAATCATTTTCATGATCTTAACGCACATATTTTGTTTTTATTTAGAAAAATCAACATGAAAACCATCCTCACTCTCAATATTTTGCAAATGTAAGAAACATATCACTGTAAACTTTTGTGTTAAAATGTCACAAACATAGCAGGAAATATTTGGCTCATGGGGAAAGTGATGTCATCATTAGTTGCAACAATTATATTCATATAAGAAACAAATATATTTGATAAAATTATTTTTATTTTAGAATATCTAATAAACTTTAATTAAAGTTTTAACAATTAATTGTTCAAAAACTTATATTCAAACATATAAATCAGAACCTAAATATAAATTTTTAATATATGAATTACCTCCCTTTATAAGAATATTACTAGATTACATGTTTTAATATTATATATAAGCGTTTACTAATAATCAACACTGAAGTCAACTTTTCAAACAAAATGTGTTTACTTTTTTAGCTATGTTTGAAAAAATGAATTAAACACATTAAAAACAAATATTTTTTAATGAATTAGCAGTTTCCCATTGTTTATATTTATTAAAATAGGTAGGGGGAGTAACTGGTATAATAATTTCGCATTTATTTTAAATTTCAAGTCAAAAATTTTAATAGTATAAACATTGATTAATACTCTGAAATTGAGGACATTTGTCAAAAGATATTGCTTTGTAATTTTATCTGCAGATCAAACTGAAAAGTGGCCGATTTTTTAGGTACATTTAACCTACGAAAATGGATAGTTTACATGTCATCATTTTCTGTTCATTAAGTAACATTCACCGATCTAATTCTATTTAAATTTTCATGTTAGGTGAGTTTTGAACCCAGGATTATATATGTGAAGTTTAGTTTCAACCAGTTGCCTAACACTAAAGAATTTTCTTAAATAGTCCCAAAAGTGGCCGGAATTACGTACATGACCAGTAGTTCAACTTGTTGACGCTCTCAAATATTTAGGGGTGTTGCGGCAGTTTATTTAACCGATGACATATTTATAGCAACACCGATGATGCTGTTATCACAACTCAATATTTTTGTTATCATTATCATCAGAAATGACCGAGTTGGTTTTAAATACCATTGTCGGTGGTTCGATCCCAGGTGGAGTTAAAACTGGGTCGTAAGGTCAAATCATAGAAATACATTGATATCACTGTAGAGGCCACATTCATGCATACATATAGATAACACTTATGCATAATGTTTATCTTTACTATAATTCAGACGAGTTATATGCGTTCACTGCACACATGTATACTAGTTGCAATAATTCAACTCTTAGCTTAGGCTGAGAGTTGCAATGCGCTCTATCTTGTCCATGGGTGCAAAATGTTATCAACAATTCAAAGGTTAATGAACACTGAAACTGCCAGAGCTTATTGTAAAATACCTAACTTAACCACAAACGCATCCAAATGGTACCGTTAAAGCAAGAAATAATTGATTTGTGTCGACTAAGTTTTTTTTTATGTACGCTTTATCCGCAATATTGGAAAATTAACCCAATATAAGTCAGGTCGCATTCCACCAATATTTTGTACGTCGCGTTATGTGTTGGAGCCCAAAAGTCGATAACGATGTGGTATTCGATACAGAATGCACTGTTTCAAATTTAAACATAACAATGTCAGCGAGAAAAGTGTGTTGAAACATCGTCGTGTTTTTATCGGATGCATGAAACGGATAACATCCGTAGGTTTCCATTCAGGTAAATTTAACATGGTTATGAAGTTTATTCATTATTTTCCTCAATTTGTCTCGAACTACGTCTGTAACGTTGTTTAGTGAAGCGCACGGATTCCGTTCGCTGAACTGCACGCATGTGTATGAAAGAGTGCATGTGGACTCCCAGAGCCGCCATAGCAAAAATTATCAAAGGTTCTGGGAGTCCGTTTATATGGACTAACATGTATACTAGCACAGTATACCGGCACAGCAAATTTATTTAATGGTTTGTTTATCTTTACAAATTGACAGCCCATACTTTCATACAATAGTGTTCTGTAGGAGTTTACATGTGTGTCACATACATGTCAATCTTTTTGTGTGTATTTATCTAAATAAAATACCCTCTATGAACAAAATATATTGACGTCCTAACATTGGCCTTATGTAAACATTCTTTGGCTGATTATTGTAATTCATACACTTACAATGCCTGATACACAATACGTTTAAACCAATGAATAGGCAAAGATATTGACTTTCTGTAAGTTCAAACAATGAATATGCCACGCCATTTTTCGCTTATCGATTTTATTGTCTACGACAACAAGACGTAAATGCTCGCTCGCCCTGTGATTGTTTGGCTAGTTTAACAAAAAATGTGCCACATTATGCGAATTAAACACATAGCTTATTCAACAAGATATAATGTTGATCAAGACTCTGACAATGCTTTAAATGCTATGACGTTTGTACGTGCAAGGGACACACTTAATGCAATTGGAAATCTCAATTGTTAAGAAATTTGAACGCACCTTTATGGAGACGACCCTTTTTCGTTATTTTCGGCGTAGCTTACTTAAAACGCTCGTATATTTTACTTACGGTGATTGTGCAACGGGATAAGTGAACGAGAATTGAGTGAATTTCCTTAACTAATGGAATGCAAATTAATAAAAAAGATCTTTACAAATAACAATTGAACATTTAGTTTAAGGGTCTCAAGAAGTTTAAATGAGTAAAATAACTTGTATATTGCCGTTACAAAAGTACCATAAAGAAGTAGTTGCAATAATCCGGATCGCTGGGAGTTGCTATTTTTAAAAGGCTCTTTCTTTACATAAACTCGCCGCCTGGAATCGGTAATATGAGCCTCATTTACGGTTTTCTGGCATAAATAAACACAAACATATCATAACTATTTTATTTATTTCCCTTTAGCGCAAAGTAAAACAACTAACTGTATATGGTGTTGTTTTACAATAATTAAATTAATCCAAATTTCATACACATCAACTGTTACAGAAAATGTCTACATTATGTAATAGAAAACGCCGAGATATTCTAAAATGTATAAATTTGAAAACATGTCATTTTTTATAGAACCTTTATATTAAACCTAAAGGAAAACATTAAGCAGTATATAACGTGCGGCGTAATCACAATGTACCAAGAAACCTTTAGCACCGATATCACTGTCGTAAACATGTGTGCTAATTTAAATAAAACTGTTATACACCACCCACTTTTAACTGACAGCATAAGACGAGGCCATCAGAAATTCGGGAGAAATAAATGAATGCAGCATTATCTTTTGCCTTCCTGTACTATAATCGTCAATTAAAAACTTTCTTCTTTCGGTTTGAAAAAAGTTTTATCAAGTTTTTATTTTTAAGTATTGTGATTATTGTCCCCTACCGGTTTCACCGGAGGGGACTTATGGTTTGCGCTCAGTGTGTCCGCCAGTCCCTGTGTCCGTCAGTCCGTGAGTCTTTCACACTTTTCTGGATCATGCGATAACTTTTAAAGTTTTTAATATTTTGAGTTTACCTGAGCACTACGTGCTCATGGTGAGCTTTTGTGATCGCTTTTTGTTCGTCGAGCGTCGTCAACATTTTGCCTTGTGAACACTCTAGATGCCACATTTATTGTCTGATCTTCATGAAATTTGGTCAGAACATTTGTCCCATTGATACATCGAAACTGGGTCATGCTGGGTCAAAAACTCGGTCACTAGGTCAAAAAAAGAAAAACCTTGTGAACTCTGTAGAAGTCACATTTGATGCCCAAATTTCATGTTACTTTGTCAAAATGTTTGTCTAAATGATATGTTGGTTGAGTTCAAAAATGGTTTCGGTCTGTGGAAAAACATGGCCGCAAGGGGGGGGGCAGTATTCCTTATATGGCTTTAGAGAAACCTTGTGAACACTCTAGAAGTCACAATTTTTGCCCAATCATCTTGAAACTAGGTCAAAACCTTGGTTTCATTGATATCTCGGACGAGTTTGAAAATGGTCCAGATCGGTAAAAAAACATGGCCACCAGGGGGCGGGGCAGTTTTCTCTATATGTATATCGTGAAAACATGGGAACACTCTAGAAGTCACTTTTTTGGTCCAATGTTCATGAAATTTGGTGAGAACATGTGTTTTCTGGATATAACGATTGAGTTCGAAAATGGTTCGGATCGGTTTAAAAAGCATCGCCGTAGGGGGGGGGGGTCATTTTCCTTATATTATATAGTAAAAACAGCTTTTGAACACTTTAGTTTAGCATATCAAGGAAAGTAACTGCAAATAAAAAATTATGTTGAATTGACAGATTTGTCTCCCTTGTTAAAATATTTGTTTTAAGCACATGAAGATTAAGTGCAATTAATTATAAATGATAGTTTTACATTCTGGAAGATAGCAAACTTTTGAATATGTTTTTTTATTGTTTGATGATTCTGTACATTCTGGCATACTTTTGTCAAACAATTAAAACGAGACTATACGATTTTTATATGTGTTAAATTGTAATATAGTGATAAATACATGTTACAATAACACAAAATAGGCAAGATATTGAAGATGAATTTCATAAAATGCAGCAAAGACAAATTAGCGCCCAGAGCCGATGGTGACGAAGATATTTCGTATATATTTTCCTACAATAACCGAAGAATTCGTCTTTTTATTAGGATCGGAGTTAGTGTTCGTTTGTCGTATGAATAGACATCGCTGCAGGAATTTAAAACCAACCATTGAACTAATTCACATCGTACATGCATGATATACATTCTGGCAAATTCGACTGTGTCGACATTTTCGATTTCAGAATTAAATATCTGGCTTATTTCGCATTTTTTGACACACGTTCTTCTTAACTTTTATTGAAATATATGACCTTGTTAACACTCTAGAGGTAACATTTATTTTCCGATGATCATGAAACTTGATCTCAGGTGAGCGACTTTGGGCCTTTCAGGCCCTCTTGTTTCATAAATCTTAACACATGGATATATGGCAATATGGACACTTTGCACGTCATTTGGGTTGCACATTGTGGAATAAACTACCATTTTTATAACCCAGATGACAGTATTTTCCAGTTCTAAATCTGCAATAAAACAACATTTTGTAAATAGAGTCGTTTAATCTTAAGTTGCTTTGCTATGCTGTAATTGTTTTACATTTTCCCATACCCAATGTCTTATCATTTCGGATAAATAATACATGCATTCTTGATGTGACTTTTTAATTTTAGCGAGGCTGTTAAGTGTTTTCGGAGAAAACCCGAGCTATTGTCATAGCCTGCTCGTCGTCCGCCGTCCGCCGGCGTCGTGCTTAAACCTTAACATTGCCTCTAAAATCAAAGTGCTTCCACCTACATCTTTGAAACTTCATATGTAGATGCACCTTGATGAGTTATACACGCCACACCCATTTTGGGTCACTAGGTCAAATGTCAAGGTCACTGTGACCTCTAAAAAAACAAATTCTGACAAGCTTTCGCAGCCGAGCGTGGCAAACGTTATGCGGTGCTCTTGTTGTTTTTTTGTAGTCACCTTTAAATGTGTAATCCATCCAAATTTAATATGTGATATGACGATCATAATTGATACATTTGTGTTCATTGATCTGAATCTTAGTATTATATTTCATGTATTTATTATTATAAACATAGTATTCATTTATTACTAGTGCCTCTCTATGTCGTGCCACCAACAACAAGGACCACAACGGAAATAAGGGATGTTGCTCCTTCTTGTGTAATCCTTGGCGTTAGTGTGCATAACATTGTGCATTCTATGCACGTACTTTTCAAGTATGATTTTTTTTACTTCATATTGTTTTATGTACATGTTGTTTCAATGCATTGTGTGTATGTATTCTATATCCGAAATAAATCTATTTATCTATTTCATTTTTTTCCTACGTCAAAAATTCTGGTTGCGATGGCAACAAATAAAACAACAATAATGTCTGACAATGGTGGAGCCAGTATGGGACATATATTGCTTGGCAATAGTCTTGTTTGATCTCGTTTTTAAAAGGTATTGTGTGTGTTGCGTTGTAATAGGTTCATTGAACTCGGTTGTATAGACATACATGGGCCATATTTACTTTCATATTGGTAAGCCTTTACCAGGAAGAACTAAATGTACGTATGTGCTCATAAAAGCTTAAAGCATTCAAGAAGAACTAAATATAGAACATATTAACGCATATTTGAGAATAATGTGCACGTTTAAAGCACTCTCTTGACATCTTTAATGTAAATGCTAACATATTTGCAGCCGTCCTATACGGTATTATATAAATATTTCAAAAACTTCATGGAGTGGGGATACAAAATGATATCAGGAATGCAAAATTATCTTCTTAAAATGTGCATTGAAGTCTAATGCACGTATATATGTAATGTGTATTCATTTTAAGTTAGATCGAGCTATTGTGATGAAATTATAGGTTATTTAAAACTGTTCGGCGCTTCATGCAATCATGCAGGTTGTTATGGAGTATCTAAGGCGAATAATGATTTAGCGCCGTAAAGGGTGTATAAAAACCACAAAATGAAGTATTATATGAATGTTTTTACGGTTAGTAAATACAAATATTTCGGGATTTTCCATATTGAAGTCCAAGCGTTTATTTGCATAAAAGCAAACATTATCTATTTGAAAGTAGCAAGGATGTACGAGTGTTTATTATTTTTTACTGTATGTAATACATTGACAGTCTGTGTTGAGTCAAACCATTGTTTCATCTGCTGCGCTTATATATGTGGATTTAGATTGTTATCTTAAATACATTACATACTTGTACGATATTTGTTGAACTCACATACGGTACATACATTTTATACAAGTTTATATCTTACTCTTATTAAACAGGATTGGCGTCCATGAATTAATAACTTAAAGATGGACGCATTATATTATGACGATGATTTAAAAAAGCTGTGTGTTGATCTGTCGTTAATCTACCCACCAACAGGTACGTATTTAAGAAACGTTATGCCGTTCAGTATTCAAATACCAATTATAATCCAATTTCAAATCAAGTAATCAACGGACGGAAATCAATCGCGGAGCATTTCAGTTGTTTTCCCCACTGTTTGCATTGAATTGATAGGGCAACAATATTGGGACGACTTTAAGAAGCTTTCGATAAAATGCCCATACCGAGTCAATATCATTTAACGACACTATGTACCATTTACATGATGCTAATATACATATTAATAAAACACAATGCGGTTTGAAGTAAAACCAAAGAAAACTGATTATGACCAAAACGCCAAAAATAAATATAGAGGTTCATGACATATGTAAACGTGGCTTAAAATACAAATAAATGAAAAGCGGTTGCGATTGCATACGATTGTGATAAAAATAATTCCAGAATAAGCATATAATTGGCACATATTCCTGATGTGAATAACATCATTTCAATTTGCATATTATACAGATATAATGTTATCATCATATGACATGCGCATGTTTGTTTTGTATTACTATATACAATTTTTATTTAAAAATATTGTTTATAGTTGCTATTGCATATGAAACGTTTATGATTCGCAAACGTTTTATTGATTTTGTAATCTTTATTTTTTAGACAAGAATGTGATTGATCGCATTGTTCGTTTGAAAGAAGATGCACATAACTTTATATTGAAAGATGACCTAGTTCGTGCTGAGCAGTCATATACCATGGTTTTGCGAGCATGTGTCTTGTTAAGTAGCAAACAGAGAGTGTTAAAATATAAACCAACGTTTCTTTGTCAGCGGTCGATTCTTCGTTTTAAACAGTTCAATAACCGAGGCGCTAGAACGGATTTAACACATGCATTGACCATGTGTTCTACAGTGATTCAGGTGAATTATCTAGATGAAAATTATACATTTCTTTGTAAGAGAGCGATCGAAACACTTCAGAAATGAAAGACTGATGAAATAAAATACCATAATTACATAATAAAATGTTTTTTAATATTGAGGTAAATATCTACTTTTTGTCTGAACAAAATGTGTCACTGATTAACAGGTGTGTCGCTCATACAATAAACCGCTTACGCACAATGATTTCTTCCAGATAACGCATTGTTTTGATCTATTTTAAAGGAAATGTACACGGAAAGAAAAGTTGTTAATGCTTTTGAATCACTCATTGGAGTAAAGCACACCGTGAAGGAATCTTTTCGATTCCTTGATCGAGAACTGTGCGCCGGAAACGATGGTAATTTTGATGGTATAACATCCATTGTAGCTGATATTTGTGCTGTTATTCCACACATTCCAACCGCAGGTATAACCAATTTTATATTATTGTTTCATCATTTGAGACCTAATGTTTGTATTACATATTTCCTTATAAAGTAGCAAATCTTCTACCCTGGTTAACACCGAACTACACAATAGTTAAAAACTATAAATATGTTATGGTTTTTATATTTTATTGTTACATTTAGTTTGTTTTGACGATGCTTTGAGAATATGTAAAAAACAAATTTTGCTGTATGGGCGACTGGACTGAGAACTTGTTTAAATATTCCCTAATTCCTTATGGTCTGCATCTGTCGAAACAAGGCGCTTCGCTATTGTCATTAATATGTGGTTTTCGTTTGGTACGTTCTTTGTGCTGTCCTGTGCTTTTTGGTCATGGCGCTTGTCTCTTTTTATAAATTAGAAATATTCGCCGCTTATATGATTATCTTCCTTTTGAGGTAACCGATTTCGCAATATTTACATTCTTAATTTTGTTTGTATACATAATTCTGGTGTTTAACTTTCAATCACATATGTGTTTATGTTTAATCGTATGAATCTTATATAACATATATCGTTCAAATGCCTTTCAGACGAAACGGAGGCCGTGCTTTCCAACAGTGGTGTACTTGATATGGTATCGTACAAATTCAGGAAGAGTCTTATTTTTAAATTATCCCATAACCAAAAGTGGGAAAGTCTTGCGATATTAATATCGGGCTATACGAAGAGGTAATACTTATTTGAATTTCTTTATAACTCGATATCTATTAATACTTATATAGGAACGCTGTCGACAAGTTATTAAAGTCTTTTTACAAACAGAACATAAACTTAAACTTCAGTAAAACTCTACCGCATATTTATCTGCCAATTGTTCTTGTATACAAGTTTTGTTTTAGTGGATACGCTGCATGTGCAGTGAACAAATTATACAAAACCAACTGTGTTGACATAAGTGTCGGAAAACTTCTCTCCGATTCAACGAACCACACGTTACGTCTTTGGGGAGAAGATCTGGCTGTTTCATTAATACGCAACGGGGCCCAATGGAATGACATCGGAACATCGCAAGGAGTGCCGATTCTTCATTATTTGGTGAAAATGTCACTGGCCATAGGTACTTGCACATACATTATACATTATTATGTTGTTGATTTTTTGGTTAACATATTAATGTGAATAATAGTTGAGATTTGTTCTTTAATAAGAGGTTAATACCTCGTTTCTTGAGGGCCAGAAGTGATAATCGGCCCACAGAGTGAATAATCGCCCCAAAGGCCGTAGGCCTGAGGGCGATTATTCACTCCAGCTTTCCGTTATTTAATTTTCATTCAATTGAACACGCAAATTATGACGTATCTCATGTGACGTAATTTCTGTGACAAAACGCAGTTTTAGCTAGACTCTCTGGATTTTAAGGACAACAGTTCCGTCGTGGAGGATTTATATTTAACAGTTAAATATTTTTTTCCATCGAACGAATCCAAAACTTATTTTGGATAGTGTTTGTCATGCACTATTAGGAATCATTTTTGTGTAGTCGCTCCAACAAGTCATTCAATCGTAAATCGTGTTTTTGGTGAAAGTGGTTACCGTTAGCATTCGATACAATCGTGTCAAAAAGTGTAATTAAAAATCAATATAAAATAACGGATGGAATAACAATAAAGGACGGAATAGCACATCGTTGTTATTTTATTATTATAAACATCGGATTTAAGTTGTCGAGGCATTGTTTCTTTAACTATTGATTTTGCTGTTTGTCAGTTCGATGAATACTGTTTTATCTCAAATAGAGGCATATATCTAATGTACAGAAGAGTTTCAGTTTTTATCGATATTGGTATAATCCAAACTGTATGCTGCGCATCATTAACAGTATGTTGGATTCTTTCGTTGAGTTGTAGTAAGGTGGATTTATCATCGTTGACTGAGACTGAATGTGGACGCCATTTTGTTATTACGTAACGCGTTATGACGTCACCGGGGTTGATTATCGATTATCAATATTTTGCCCTGCAGGGCCAAACGTGATAATCACCTTGCTTTGACCGATAATCACATGCATTCGGGTCAATTTTGTTACTATATATAGTGACATAAGTATTAATAATTTTTAATGCAATAAGTGATGTAGTCACAACACTTTATGTTTGATACATTCTGCATGTTAGTATGTACCTGTATTAAAGATGAATTCTTACATCAAACTAACCCGATGGTTGCCCAATTAGGTTCATAAAAAGTCCGTCGGACTTATTAGTATCGCACGCAAAGTGGATATTGAATAACCTGTAAGGAAATAAACATGGTACACATATATTTTCTCGTAAAGTTAATAGCGATTTACTTGTTCAACGACTTTACTGACAGATGATTGTGCATAATTTGCTCTTTTATATAATCGTCTGGTATAACATTATAAAAAAACAAGCTCAATGTTGGGTATTCAGATCAGTTAAGTAAAAAGGTCAGTTCGGAGATGACTTCTTACAGTAAATGGGCCTCCCGTATGGGGATCATGGACGAATTCAGTTAAGATGTACGACTGGGGTAATGCATTGGAAAACCATTAGGCAAACGTCTGGACTCGAGCCTTTAAAATTGTAAACCTTTCATACGTTTGAAAAAAATAACGTTTGAAAGATAAGTTATAAAGTTGGTATACATGTACTTTTCATTGTGTCGTTTACCAAAACAAATAGTCAAAATGTAAAGTATGAAATCTCCATTGTTTCTAGAAAGTGCAAAACTACTTCAGCTCGTCATGTCTTTGTATGCAACAGACATATGCAACATTTTGGCTGAAAAGGATAAAGAGGGAAATACAGCTTTTCACATTCTCGTAATGTCGCGAACGGTTTGTTCTTTTGATATTTTATAATATAACATTATGACTTATGAATGTTACATGATAAATCGGTTCTTCTAATAGTTTTCAAAAAAGATAATTCGGACATTTTGTAAATTGTATCCGTTTGATTTACAGTTTGGTACCAAAACAGGAGGGCTTGTATTGGATTTATTTTTGAGACATGGAATATCATTAAGTCTGAAGAACAACAAAGGAAAAACTGTTTTAGATTACCTTCGACTTAATCGATTGCAGAAAGCAGACGAACGGTCTGGTATGAAATCTTGAATCACTCAGTAATCCGATTGTACAATTTAACAAAATGTAACATTTACAATGATAATGGGATATATCAGAAATTGTTTCATCCGTTCAAGTGTTTCATGAGCCATTTTTGTATTTTGTTTGTGTCAATCGTGATGAATATTAATTTGGATATATTTTGGTAATAGTGTCCGTTACTGATATGAGACATGTACATGCTAACCGATATTACTTTTATGGGTGTTCGATAGAATTAAAAATGTATGTATATACATGAACAATTCAGGTTCTGCCAAATCAACTTCAAGTTGGGATGATACTTTCACTGATGGATACAGCACAATCTCGAAAAGATCAGACAAAGAAGCATCTCTTGATACCATGGTTAGTTTGGCCTGTCTTTGACTTATATGGTCAATGTATGAGGAAAGATTGTTACGTAAAAATCTTGAATCCAGTCACACAAATATTTGCGTACATGAAGTTTTAAGCTAACGTCTTTTAACATGAATCGCATTTTTATTTTCATTTTATTTAACATTCTAGTCAAGAAAAATGTATTACAAAACACAAGAATGGGTCTCGGGCCGAAACATAAATGTATTCTTCTACTGCATATACTAACAAATTATTCTTTATTATGTTATGCTCAAATTATAGCGTTATTGCTTGTGCGGGCGAGCATTAGAGATTCTTACCAATGTCAGTGAGAGTTTTGAAGTCTACATGAATGGTATAGAAAATGTTTCTAAAGACGACATGATCATATTGCTTGTGAAGGCCGTAGAATTGCTTAAAAACACACCAGGTATTTACGCTTAATGCATATTTTACTGTTACCAGTTCATGTAAGTTCACAATAAATATAAAAAAATCGTTAATGTTCATTACCTGTTTCCTTATTTCATTTATAAAACAACCATTTACTGTTCAATTACCAGCATAATTGAGAGTGAGAAATTTAATAATGGTTCAGATCATTTTGGCAAATTTACACGATATGTTCACCAGAAAGGACACTAACAGAGATGTACAAACAGTTGTATGCTGTGGATGCTGCTTTGTGGCCGCAGGTTTTAGAAATTCTGAATCAAAAAGCAGACTGGTGGACAATAGGTATCCTGCTTCTGGGACCAGACATGGAGCGCAAACATAATTATGGTTCATTTGTTTCAGGTTTGTTATTTTCTATTTTGGTTTGTTTGTTATCACTAAAACATTTATTTTGCAAACAAAAACAATATAAGTTTCAGTTGTTTGTTTGTCTTTTAGATTTGCGCAGTTTTAACAATATTTCAGTCATTTTACCGCGTTATTAAGCTTGTTTAACCGTACTAGGTGCACATATTTATTCTTGTCAATGACAACAACCATTTAGGTATTAGGTAGTGGAAATTTGGTCGTAGAAATGATTTAATGTCTAGTCCCCTCGCAAGTTATGTGTTCTTGTCGGGGATCGAAACGCGTTTCTCAGGCCTTAAAAAAACTTGTTTGTTTCAGGTTACAGGCTCAAAAAAATTAGGGTCGGTAGGTCGGGAATTTCTTCTTTTCTTTTTTTTTACTGTAGGATCTGATAAAAACTGGTGGCAACAGTGTGAATCAGATATGCGTAAATAACCCCATGTCACTATCAATCGATAATTTCAGGGGTTCATCGCAATTTTATGGCTTTGTTTTACCTTCATGTACCAGATTTATTGGTGCGAACAGTGTACTTATCCGCGATAAAACCATGACAAGTTACGTAAGAGACTGATTTTAGCAAACGGGTGTTACCCTCCTGGAAATTTTGCTTTTCATGCATAAAATTATCAAAACATATTTTTCGACACGTACTCTGTAAAGGTTTAACAAATCAATATTTAATTCATAACAAATATAACACAAGTATAAATGTTCCGTTAAATTCCCAAATGAGAATAATAACTTGTAATCCGAAACACACTTCCGATTTTTTAATGTTAACAAGACGTTTACAAATGCTTCTATTAAATAGAGTCGTCATGTATATTTCCCGACAAAAGAGCGCGAAAATTATGCGGCTATGTTCAAGGTCGAGGAAAGCATGCGTGTATTGTTTTTTTTTTATACAAACTTTGTAGCGCAGTGAACATTGAAATCTGATGATTTCCATTAAAAGTTTCTTTGGTAATTTTTAACAAAATTATTTCGCTAATATTTTGACATTTCCTCTAAATTAATTTCAAATCAAACACGACCTATCTTTATCGTTACGGTCTTTTAATTGAGTAATTATTGTAACAGTAATCGTACAAGAGAACATCTGGACGGAACTGGATTATGTGTTGTGGGTTATGAAAACACGCATAGCAAGTCTACTGACCTATTGTGTAGACTGCTGTTTGCGGTGTTTGGACAAAGAGATTATTATGTGTGAACTGAATGCAACTCTGCCGATTTGGTCCATAATTACCGGTAATACATTGTTTTGAATGTAATTATTTTTTATCAATACATTTGCGATCTAAATCGCTGCCGAATGGTGTAAAAGGCGAATTTTTTTATTGTTTGTTCGAAAAAAAAATGCAGTCGGGGGTAAATTGATACGGTCGGTCGGGTAACCTGAAACAAACATGTTTTTTTAGGCCTCAAAAGTGTAGTCTATTAACTGAACTTGCCCGGTTAGCGTCTCGTGTGAATCACTAATAGTCTAATAGAAATAATACTTTTTTTATTAAAATGCAGAAACATTTATTTGAATAAGTACACAAAGATTTCTTTTTCAAACTGTCATTATTAAGAACAAAATTATATGGGTCGGATATGTAAATATGTTATCTCATTGGTTTTCTTCTGAGAGCCGAATACAGAAACGAGCTGTCATAAATTACAACTGCTCTTTTATCAGAAGATGTAACTGCGGTATATAATACTTGTTAACTAGTTAACCATAACAACATGGGGTGTCGGAACAGATAAGCATTAAAAATTGTGTATTTGGACAACTAGTTTGACATTGCGATCCATATCATTATTAACATCTAACCAACGGATCTGAAATCGAACATTTCCCATATTTATTTCTTTAATTTTCAGACAGTGATACAGTCCGATTATGCACTGGAGTTGTTAGCACTAGTTCATTGGATATTTTGAATGCTGCTTCGGTTTACGCCTACTTAGAACGACGTAATAGTTTAGAATCAATGTCGCTGTTTTGGTTGGAGATTACTATATTTGCAATATTTCGCAACCGAGAAGAATCATTTGCTCAATGTTTGTGTGTAGATGAATCCGACAATATTCTACATGCTTCTGTAAGATTTGCGTTGCTTACAAGTAAGTGTATATCTTCTGGTCGCCTTGAATTTATATATGACGTCACGTCAATAATACGACTGTGTTGAAATTTAGTTAATCCAGATAAAACCTACACAACACAATTGCTTATATGTTGTTTATATTTTTTTCAGACACAACATCAATAATGCGTGAAGTCGTCCGTTATACTGAAGACTTACGTTCGCTCGAAAGGAATGGCAAGGGTGATACGGTTTTTCATACAGTATCAAAAGTACGAAATATATCGGATTACAAGATTATGCAAACTGTCACTGATATTCTCGTCGAACAAGGCTTCAGGTAGTTTTTGTGTATTCAAATCCGTTTCTTTTTCTTGAAACAAAATACGTGTGATGTAAACAAACAACAATGGTTGATGTAATAAATTTCAGCGCTTTGACAAAAGATGTCAACGGAAACCGACCTGTAGAATTTCTTGACAGAAACTGTCCAGGGAACATATTTGATATCTTCTTTGACCCTGATCAGAGTAAGTTCATATTTTATGTACAGATGAAAACAACAACGTTTTCGTGAAGTGTCTTACAAAACGTAAACTTACCAATCATACCAATTAATAAATGTCATTAATACGATTTCATCATGCTAATTTGTTACTTCTCATCTGAATACACATTCTTTGAAAAAATGGAAAGGACAGGGAAAATGATATAACGTAAAAGACGTTGCTTTAAAAAAATTCTGGTTTTACCATATTTTTAATACATGGTTTGTCGCCTTATTCATGGCGAATATTGAAAGCCATAAAGTATTTTCAAACAGGTGCACTATTAGAAATTTCTGACGTATTTTTTTGCAATTGATTGGGAACAAATTGAAATAACGAAAGTCACAATTATAGGCTATTATTTCCATTCTTTGAATGTGTAAATCGTATATATTTATTTTTGAATTTCAATTACTAGTCTCCGATCAAAAATCGAAGCTAGCAAGCATTGTGTGATAAATTTGACAGATACGACGTGGTACATATCCGTTACTACTACTTCTTTAAACAAGACGTTGTGTTCTGAACATGCATTTTTTCTTCTTGAATGTGCTCAAAACAACATTCGGAACAACATACAGTCTTATGATAAAGTATTGACTCTTTTACTTATATATTGTATATATCCAATGAATTATTATGGCCAATTTGTATCTTACTTTATTTGATTTAAAATCTAGAGCTGATTTAATTAATAGTTGCACGGATCATTAAATATGGTTGGATTTGAAAGCTGGATAAAAAGTTAAAGCCTTTTACATTCATAATAATCGGCGTGCGGACTTACACATCTGTTTATTTTGGTTCATTTTGTTCAAATAATTTTTATGTGTGTATTGCTGAAAAGGCGATTATAAATTATAGACATAATTTGCATAAGGATTTTCAGCAAGTTTGGTTCAGTTTTTAAGACAGTGATGTCAAATTTGCGCAATTTTAAACTTGTGTCGCACTTAAATCGAAACGTATTTCTGCCAAAGTGATACAATTTCACAAATATACTTAAGATGTCATTAAGTTAGAGTATAAGATGTCATTAAGTAAGAGTATATTAAATGCTTAGTTTTTATGCCCCCGAAGGCCCCCGAAGGAGGGCATATAGTGTTCAGACTGTCCGTCTGTCTTTCCGTCACACTTTGCGTTTAGGTATCGAAAAATGCTCATGACTTCTATGTCCCTTGAGATATAGCATTCATATTTGGTACGCATGTGTATATGGAAAAGGCCTTTCCATACGCACACCAATTTTTACCCCTGTGACCTTGATCTTGAACTAAGGGTCTGCGTTTATGTTTCGAAATCTGCGTTTAGGTTTCGAAAAATGCTCTTAACTTCTATGTCCCTTGCGATATTACCTTCAAATTTGGTATGCATGTGTATTATATGGACACGGTCTTTCCATACGCACAAAAATTTAACCCCTGTGACCTTGACCTTGAACTAAGGCTCCGCGTTAAGGTTTCGAAATCTGCGTGAAGGTTTCGAAAATTGCTCATAACTTCTTCTATGTCCCTTGAGATATAACCTACATATTTAGTATGCATGTGTATATGGACAAGGTCTTTCCATACGCACACAAATTTTTACCCTTTTGACCTTGACCTTGAACTTAGGGTCCGCGTTTAGGTTTCGAAATCTGCGTTAAGGTTTCGAAAAATGCTCATAACTTCGGTGTCCCTTCAGATATAACCTTCAAATTTGGTATGCATGTGTATATGGACAAGGCCTTTCCATACGCACACACATTTTTACCAATTTAACCTTGAACTTGAACTTAGGGTCCGGGTTAAGGTTTCGAAATCTGCGTTTAGTTTTCGAAAATTGCTCATAACTTCTATGTCCCTTGAGATGTTACCTTCATATTTGGTATGCATGTGTATATGATCAAGGCCTTTCCATACGCACAAAAACTTTTACCCCTGTGACCTTTACCTTTAACTTAGGATCCGCGTTTAGGTTTTGAAATCTGCGTTTAGGTTTCGAAAAATGCTCAAAACTTCTATGTCCCTTGAGATATAACCTTCATATTTGGTATTTATGTGTATATTTACAAGGCCTTTCCTTACGCACAAACATTTTTACCCCTGTGACCTTGATCTTGACCTTAGGGTCCGCGTTAAGGTTTCAAAATCTGCGTTTAGGTTTCGAAAAATGCTCATAACTTCTATCAAAGCGTTTATAGGGGGCATATGCCATCCTATAGTGACAGCTCTTGTTATGTAAGTTATGACCCGTTTTAGCCCAAACGACTTTTTTAACATGTATGGCCAAAATCCCGCTTAGGGCTTAACGAATATCGTTTGTTGCTGGATTGTTTCCTGAAGAAAATTTGAGCGAGCGAGCACAATGCACAGGCTAAACGAATAGTTTAAAAGTAGTGTATTATTTCCAGTTGCTCTAGTTCACATAACGTGACGTGTATTTATATGTTTATGAAAAGAACGCTTTGAGATTTGTGCAAAACAAGCAAAACCCTTCTCTAAAAAAGGGCAATGATTCCTTTAAAACGGAATACAAATACTTGGAAATATTTTTCAAAGTTACATCACATTCTCAGCAAAACACTTCTTATTCATGTTCAACATAAATACAAAAATGAACCAACATTTCCAGGTGCGTAAGCTCACAGATTGCACATGATGATTAATATGACTCGAAAGCTTTTTCTGTGATTGTTGTATCTTTCGAAAATAACCACATTCATTGGTACAATTAAAAGTGCAAAGGTTACATGTATAGTTTTCTACGAATCTGTTATCATTTTATCTCAGTATTGATGAAATTAGCATGGCGTTGTATTACTATCGAAATATGACATAATTTATACGTTCGGGTAAAGATAAGTTTAGTTCCAACTCATTACATTTAAAAAAGCATGAACAATATGAAGATGTCGTAATCCAAATAATATTGTTCTGTTATTTGTATTCCTACTCATCAATTCTCACAACCTTGCTTATTTTAACGCCGCTCATCTATTATCATATTGGGATATTAGTCAACAAACTTTGTTTTCTTAATCTATACAGAGTTTATACTTCATTTTAGATGTACATTTTGCGGAAATATCCCGTAGCAATGCCAGTGGCGATGCTATGTTCAAAGACCATTGCTTAGAAAAAGCTATACAGGACTACACGCGGGCAATCACTGTTCTACAAGAACATTTACCACAGATTCCACGTTCAAAGGTCAGTTGCTTTCTGTTTCACTGTACAGAATATGATAATAATGTTTTTGTGTGATGACTTTAAATATTGATGACGTTTGGTATTTTGATTGGGAAATTTGTTAAGACTGACACAATTTAAAATATCATATTTCAACATAATGGAAGTAATGCAGATATCTACTTTAGTAAGTTCATTAATATAAATCACATTTGAAATTCAGATGCGGATCTTTGTAAACATAGACAGCACAAAGTTCATTGAAAGGAATCGAATACGTAATGAATATTTATTTTCAAATCATTATTTTGTTTGTAGGTGTTTATCTGTCCTATCAAAAGTTTTGCATACCAAAACCATACTGAATTAAATAACGTATTGGTTGATACGACAAAATGTTAAACTAAGCTGCTGCGACCATACTTTATATCACAGACGCTGATTAACGTAATGGTTATTTTGCATCAAAAGCTTTATATTCGTTGCTATTTTATAAGTGTATATAAGGTTTTAGTAGACATTTTGAATTGTTTTGTATTTTGTTTCTTATTGAGGACAGAAGAGTAGTCTAGATATTGAAGGTATGTTTATGAAATTAACTGACTGCCTTTTGGACAAGAATTTAACACAAGAAGCTGTTGAAAACTTGAAGCAATGCATCGCAATGAATGAGCACTATTTCAAGGTACGTATCATTGAACTATTTATAAAAACTCCTCAGTTTGCATGCAAATTTTATAAAATCGTTTTTGTTGCCAAGTAATTAGAAAATAATATATTATGCAATATTATATTATGTTATATCATGTTTACTAGATTATATTATATTATATTTAGTTTTATTTTATTTTGTTTGTTATATGAGTTATATTTTATAATATTTCTTTATAACTAAAGTGTCTGATAGGCCCAACGACATTGCCTGAAAATGAAACAGTCATACATGATATTTTCTCTCCAAACGTGCACCAGCATTAATTACTTAATTCACATAACATTTTTATGACTTAATTCAAATTACAAAACCTCCTTTTATCCAGTTAAACACTTTGTTATGTTTTTATGTTTTATTGTTTTGATTTGCTCTATTGCACCTCATCAATATTTCAAACTGATCAGAACTTTGCGCAATGTCAAATGAAGTCAACGAGATACTTCAATGACAGTTCGAAACAGTGTGTCAAAGTATTGATTTTCAAAATCAAGGGCAATATTTTGAACTGTCGCCCTCGGTCTCACGGCCTCAAGACAATAGTTAAAAAATATTGACCCATCTCCTTCGGGAAAATACATTTACCCAAGATGCCAATGAAATATGTGTATGATATTACAGAGTGATGTGAAATGTACTTGTTAACATATTTTTGTCATTTCTGAAGTTTTTCATTAATTGCTTTGCCGTGAAAATTTTAGCGGAATTAAAGAGTTCACTTATAACAAAATTTAAAAACAGCTATTACAGCGTTTTTTAGTTGGCCCAACTAAGAGTCAAAGAGGGGTTGTCCCGAATCAAAAGTTACTACATTTACCCCACGGTAAACCTTTCTAGGATAAATCAAAGTGTGCTTGTTAAGCTTCTGTACGAAATACAAGTATTGACAAATTTGAATTAAAACAATAGAAACGCTTCCAAGTATGAATTTATTACCTTCAAACGACGATTTCTCAAAAACCGATTGTTTTCAGTATATATTGATTTGTTAGTAATCTCTTTTTTGCCATATTGTGTACAGTGATGTTTAAGTCATATATTTACTATTATTTGATGAAACGTTAAAGAATTCTCAATTCGCCAATCGTCAATCTAATGACATCAAAGATGACTTCATAATATTGAAATATTTACATACAACGAACTGTTTTCATGTTTGGATGTTTTATTCAATAGATATTGTCCTTTTTGACAATATTGTTTTTTTCCCCTACAACTTTTGTCATATGCAGCCATTTAGATATTTCGTCCGCTTTATAAGAGATATATCTCCTCAGAATTTTCTATAGTTGTATTATTACTATGTATTCGTTGTATTAAGTACCTTTATGTAGAGTTAGTTTTAAGTATATTACTAAATAAAATGTCGAAACAATGTTCTACCCACTCAGTGTTCATAGTCTTGGTCATTAAACATTATATATGCAAATGACCTACACATATGGTCTGTTTTCAGGCCAATCTTCGTGTTGGTGTGTTATTGCGAGGTACAGATGATCCACAAGAGGCCTTAAAATACTTATTAAAGGCATATCATTGTGTTAAAGACGGTGGGGAAGACAGCAATAGTGCTAAAGAGCATGTGTTTACAGAAATGATACCTGTCTTACAATCTCTTTGTAAGTCGATCGACATTGTAATTTACCAGTATAAATGCTCAACTACTACACAAGGGTCTTGGTAATGCACATTTTCGAGAAATTAGTTGAAGTCTTATGAACATATTTGTCTGCATGTCATTGCTGAACGCTCGTAATTTAACAATAACAATTGAATCCTTTAAATAACAGCAAATCGAAGCAAATCGCTCGTCATTTCGAAAAGCGAAGCTCCTATTTGGGCAAGGGTGTGTTACAAATTGGTTACAAATGACGACTGGGAGGCTGCAAACGTGGCATATGAGCAGTTTCAGCACAATGAATGGAAGAAGGACCAGACTTTGGCTCTTAATCTCAAACCGTTTTGCGGTATAGATAAACTACAGGTCTGTTACGATGTTGAATGTATGGAAAGAAAATATACTAAATAAAATACAAGTAAGAGTCTGCTCAGAATGACAACGTAGAACAAATGGGGCATTGCTTTATTAAATGACACCTAGAAATGACCTGATCTTACGAAGAACATATATTACAAACTTTACAAGTATCTTTCACTTATATTTGATCCCCATTTATCAATTATACACGTATAATGTCAGTAGCGTTTGTGATCGGATCTTGTTTAATCAATAATAAGGATTGTTTATACAGAAGCATCCATGGTGTTTGGGTTTGATCCATTACCTTCTGGAGTGTGGGTCCGATGAGAAAACACTTTCATTTGAAAGAGAAAATACATACTTACAAGCTGTGGTTAGAGTTACCCTTGTCGGTGAGAATTCGTCGTGTGCAATAACAAACTTGTGCATTTCAAATATTTATTTTTTCTTTCTAAACTAACAACTCAATATTTTCTTCTATAGTTTGAATTGTTCATTTTGTTTGTTTAAAAGTAGAAATTACTCAACAAATTAAACTGTTTTCTGAACAAAACGTTGGATAATATGACTTTTGGAACAATTCTCATTTTCAAGAACACTATTGAATAAAATCATTTAGTTCATACACGTTTAATTTCATACACAGTTCTGCTGTAAATTATTTCATTTTTTTCAAAAGTCTTGAACTACACATTCGTAATCAAATGTTACTTTTTATTGCAATAGGAGGGTCGGAGCGGCTGCTTACTTTTCTGCTGAGCCGTCCAGAATTAACTTATCACTTGCACGTTGACACCAAAGGCAACACGTTGTTGCACACAGCCGCAAGACAAGCAAATGTAAAGCCGAAAATAAGGTAAATGGTAATCGTCGACATACGAGGTCGTACTTTTGCATATTAAAGTTTGTGCAATTAAAATCACACGTCGTAAATATCGTCGTGAATTTACCACGTAGCTTTATGAAACTAAATATGTAATAACACGTACGGGGTGTTAGCTGCTTCGATAAATGTTTAAAACGTGTCCTTGTTCTTGCAACCGTCCTGCTAAACTATTTACACGATTCACGAAACTCTTCGAGCATTATCTGAAATCTGATTATTTACTTTGCATAGGACTACTTTGATTTTCTATTGATACTCGGTTAATAATCCGCTTCGTACTCTTAAAACAAACACATTCACTTTCAAAGTTTAAATATTTAATTATTTTTTTAAAACTGTTTGAATACTGCAATAAAGCCATATGGATATCGACTGCAGAATTGTGCCAACTTCGACTTTGTATATTGGAATGAAAATAGCAAATACACATTTTTTATAATGATTTACGCAAGGTATTCATTAAAAACAAAAAAAAAACAATAACAAACAACGCATTATGGTAAAGGTTTGTGTTTTATTGTTTCCTACTCAGATATAAAGTATTAAATGAATTGGTCAAATGCCGAGTAGATGCCAGTGTTCAAAACATGGACGGAAAAGTAGCCATTGAATACCTCCCGACAAGTGAAGCAGATAACATAAAGATATTGTTACAAGCAATGCATTCGAAAGGTAAGTTTAAATTGCTTACACGTGATTACAATTGCGATAACAGCTGAAATGGTTAAACGCTCAGAATCCATTAATAATTAAAAACAAAGATGTATTATATAAGTTGTTAAACACGATAAGTGAGAAACTTGGTATGAATAATTCACGTTGCTTGGTATAACTGATTGAACTATGTTAACGGATACCAGGGGTTCATATGTTGATGACAAAGGCAGCAAATCTAGGACAATACAAACTTCTGTTGGCGTTGCTGAAGTGTGGTGCCGATCCCATGTCACTTTCGGGAGAAGATGGAGATACTCCCATGCATGCTGTTGTTCGGCTTGCCCTCAAAGATGGAAGTACGCATATGAATAAATATATTACCTTCGTAGAAACTTCTATAGTTATTTACTCATTTATTCGACGTCAATAGATTCCAATTTTCATCTGTTAATATGTTTAGTTATAAAGTTCCGCCTTTTAATTATGGCAACTCCAATAGTTAGTATATGATCGGACACACGTTGTTAATAAATACCAAGAAAATACAAATTACCACAGGAAGGTTTTTACATCTTACTAGCAACGGAACTTGTAACTCATTTTTCGTAACGATTTATTTCAATTTACATGGAATGAATTAATCATTCTGTAAGATTTTTATGTAACATAATTGTCACCACAACACTTATCATTTTCAAAAAACAGTTTGAAAGAGCTGTTTTCTTGCGTAAAACTATTTATTCCAAAATGATATTTCTTATTGGATAGGCGTAAATTATTGAAAAATATCGCATTTAAATTATTTATCAACGAATATATGCATGAAATGTAATATCGCACATTACATTGTGTTACTAGAGTATGTTTGGTTTCAGATATCTCTGTACTGGAATATTGTTTAGAACGATATGGGAATGAATCTAAACCTTCTTTAGACCCAGAAAGGTTAGATCCAAATGGGGATTGTCTGTTTCACCTTCTTGCCAAAAGTACTTCGATACATGTGGTCAAGGTAAGTAAAGTATCAACAATTTACAGTTAAGGTGTTCCATCAATTACAAAATTGATAAGGGAAATTTTAAGAATGATCATATCAAAAACGTTTGCTTGACCAATTCTTAAGAACATACAATGACCGCTCAATAGCTCAACTTTCATTTATATTATAACTGGCTTAATTGTGTGTCAAACTTTTGTTTATTGTTTTAATGCAAATGCAACAGATGGTTACGCTGATTTGTGTTATTTAATATATAAGGTATAAATTGTGAATAGTTGCAGGCCGCCTCTGGTTGTATTCGCTAGTATATTTCGTATAGGCCTATCGGTTAGTTGTATTTTAAGCATTTAAGCCAATTTCATTTTGTGTATTTTTGCGAAGGTTTACACGACAAGCATACATTTGGCAAGTGCTGAATGCACAAAAAGCATATAAGCCGCGCTCTGTGGAAATAGGGTTTAATGCATGTGCGTAAAGTGTCGACACATATTAGCCTGTGCAGTCCGCATAAGCTAATCAGCGACGACAGTTTTTGCCCTAACTGAATTCTTGCTAAGTAGAGACTTTCTTGAAACGATAAAATATAGAAACGGAAAGTGTCGTCCCTGATCTGCACAGGCGTATATGGGACGACGCTTTACGCATATGCATTAAACCCCTTTTCACAGAGTACGACCCGATATGTCAATTATGCTGACCAAGTTACCCAAGTTCGAAATAGTTTTGCCGGGTGTTAAGGCACAACATACACTATAAAAGCAAAAGCAAAAAGGCATAGACAATTTCGTTTTCAACATATCGGGTTAATACAAATAAGTTAATACATGTTTTTTTTTCTGATTAATATTGAATACTTTCATGTTATATAAACCCATTTTGAGAAAATCCATTGATATGTGCATTACAGGTAGTTAAATGTTTGTGTAAGTTTAAAGTTTCTGGAAATTACTACAACCGTGAAGGAAAATTGCCTGCGGACTGCATAGTGAATCGAAAGGATGGCCTTTTACAAAATCTAAAAAAGGCGAAATCGTTTAAGGCGCGACACAAACAGTTGTGTAATAAGGTAAAAACGGATGCTGTTTTTCTGGTCAAACAAGATTCAAATTTGGAAAAAGTTGAGAAAGATTTATCAAGGTCAGTTGTTGAACATGCGATTAAAAAAGTTACAGAAAAAGATAAAATAAAAATCCGTATCCGAAAGATGATTGAGCAGTTAGCATCAACTGAGACACTTCCTGACGAAACTATTGAAACACATTTGCAAACGACAAATACGCCAATACAGACAGAGTATACACATAGTTCTTCAGCAACGCATATTGACATTAATAACACGATAGAAATAGGAAGATATTGGAAACATTAAGTGAAAAGCAGTCAAGAAGAAGTTGCTGATGAATATAATGACGTAGCAATGTACGACACTGTAAGCTTTACAGATATTGATGCACAGGTGAGAATAGATTATGAAACATGTAAAACCTGCCTTTTACAAGCCATTTATACGGCTTCTTGATAGTTCGATTATCTGAACATTTAGGTATATAAAAGACACGATTAAGGGTTCTTTGGTTTTATTTTATTTTCATTGTGCCCCAAACAGTTGTTGCACACGTTTGCATCCTACAATATGTACTTCAATACAGTTCAATTGACATGTATTCCCGATAATTTGTAACGTATGTACATTTGGATAGGAGGCTCTATAGTTAATGTTTACAAAACTTTAATAATTTGATTTTAACTTTGGTAAAGTGTGAGTGCAATTAAGCACTTTATAGAAACCGTCAAAATATTAGCATTTCTTAGTTGCTTTAAATCTTCGTAAGATAAATCATCAGATCAACGTTATGTCGTTTAACGATAAGATTAATATTCTGATAATAGCGTTTACTGCATGCGCAATCGACTGCACTGTCATATAAGTATTATTAACATGAACAACTATTTAGCCATTCTTCGCACATTGCATGCTCATTTGCTTTTTCAACAGCGGATGGACAAAATGGATTGGGAGATTGAATGTACATCTGATGTATGGACAATCTTAAGAGAGTCACATTTGCCTCCAGACCTTAAACGTCGCATGTTAATGGCGATTCAGATGTTAGCAAGCGGAGACTGGCAACCGCATTTATGCAAGAAAGTTCGCCATATTCCAGCCACATTAAATCTTTTCGAAGCAAAGTTTAGCAAGGGTAAATTCGAAGTTTGTTATTCCACAATGTTTTTCATAACAACATAAACGCTGTACGTTTCCAACTATAATTTGTTGTTGGCATACGGAACGTAAACATGAATTATTTATGCGTGTGTAGCTTAAATCTTTTGTTTCATCATTTGGAAACATCTTTCGCTATATACTGTAACACAATCACTAAACATATTTTGGTTATTTACAAGGCGGACGTATAATGTGGGAACTTGCAATAACATTCTCTCCGAGACTGAGTAATACAGAAGGAGGCATGCAGGGGAAGGTATTTTCGGAGGTCATTCGAATTTGGGATGTGGTTGTGGACCATGACAAACTAAACAGGTGAATAAGAGGGAAGGAAAAGTAATTGTTTTCACATTTTTTGAGATACTCTATTATATAACAGTTATGCAACTACACTTTCATTTCTCTACTTCCATTATTCGTTTGGAAAAAGTGTTTTATGTCCCCCACCACTATAGTGGGGGCATATTGTTTTTGCCCTGTTTGTTGGTTTGTTTGTGTGTTTGCGTCAAACTTTAACATTTGCCATAACTTTTGCAATATTAAAGATAGCAACTTGATATTTGACATGCATGTGTATCTCATAAAGCTGCACATTTTGAGTGGTGAAAGGTCAAGGTCTTCCTTCGAGGTCAAAGGTCAAATATATAGCTTCAAAGCGGCGCAGAAGGGGACATAGTATTTCTGACAAACACATTTCTTGTTTTATATGGCAAACAATCAAACGTCAGAAACTGTATCAAAAGAGAAATGATTGTTCTCCACTACTCTTATATCAGAGCACCAACTATAAATATGAAATGATTAAAGCAGTGATGACCGCCGTAGGTTTTAAAAAATCATTGTTTTTTTAAACCTGCTTGAGGGCTAGTCACACCTAATAATAATCATAAAATTAATCACAAACCAAGCACGAGTCTAAAACAATTATGATCAAATTGGCCTTGTTCTGAGAAAACTGGGCGTAATGCATGAGCGTAATGTGTCATCCTATATTAGCCTGTGCAGTCCGTACAGGCTAATCAGGGACGACACTTTCCGCGTAAACTTGATTTCGGTAAGGAGGGACTTCCTTATAACTAAAAATACCAGATAAGCGGAAAGTGTCGTCCCTGATTACCCTGTGTGGACTTCACAGGCTAATCTGGGATGATACTTTACGCACATGCATTAAGCTCAGTTTTCTCAGAACGCATTTCAAATGTATGCGCGCAGATTTTGAGCCTCTATTCAGAGTACGAGTAAGAAACTAGATGAGTGCGAAACGAAATTAATGGGGTGACGGCATTGAACCAAGTGAACTTGATTTAAGAAAACAAGATAATGTGTACAGTGTTACAATAATGTTAATATATGCATTAGCCATATTCAAGGGAACTGTTGATGGTTTGATTTATTTTTATGCCCCCGAAGGTGGGCATATAGTGATCGCATGTCCGTCCGTCTGTCTGTCCGTCTGTCTGTCCGTCACACTTTGCGTTTCGGTTTCGAAAAATGCTCATAACTTATATGTCGCTTCAAATGTAATCGTCATATTAGGTATGCATGTGTATATGGACAAGGTTGAAATTTACCTTGCGTTTAGGTTTTGAAATCTGCGTTTAGGTTTCGAAAAAAAGCGTTTTTCGGGTGCATATGTCATCCTATGGTGACAGTTCGTGTTTATAGTACAAGTGAATTTCCACATGTGTTGATTTTTGTTACATCTCACTACATCTTATATTAATGTATGCTCTCTTGACAAGTCACTTATTGAAAAGAGGAAAACAATATATTTATTGGTTCTATATATTTCAAGAACTATTCGAAAGATCACGAAATCGCACAATCGAGGGAAAAGCTGCATTCTTAAGAAAACTCTCATGTCAGCCTCATTGGCTGCAAAACATGTCAATGCTGGAATGCGATACCCACGGTTATTCATAGAAGCATCCGGTGGTAATTATGATGTGTCTGAAAATCAGGTAAGTTAAATATTCTAGTACTTGTACTTAAAAAGAATAGTTGTGTTCTGCGCATGATATATGTAAGAATTATATACTATGAGTAATTGCGATTACAATTTTCGTACCAGCAATTTATATAAACTTTTCATTTATGATGCCATTGCGTTTCAGACGAGTATGAATTTGCTTTCGCCGGCGAGTTCGAATGAAAATGAATACCACATACTGAAATTCTACTCATTTTCATCTGCTCTCTTGCGTACCGTGCTTCAAAATATCGAAACCAAAGTGGATTTTCCATTTCGTGTAACAGATACAGAGTATACTTTAATCAACATAGAAAGCAATGCACCAATCCTTTTGATAGGTCGAAGCGGAACAGGTAAATACATTTTTCTTTCTTATTTCACATTGAGAATCGATGAGTCGACGTGTATCCTCATAAACACGACCTTTGTCTGTTTGAAGTTTAACACCGTTTATGTTAGTAATTTTTACCAAGTTTACTTTTTATAAGTCACACAATCTTTGCATGCCAATGGTTTCATTGAGTGGCATTTTTCCGCCGTGCGTCATCATTTATCTTGTGAACACACTAGAAACCACATTTATTGCCCGATCTTAAAGCAACTTGGTCGGAGCATTTGTCCCTATGGGCGAATAGCGTTATGGAACTGTGTTATGATTTGACAACATAATTGTCACGAGACAAAATCGAATTTAATGCTTTTGGACTGTAATCAAACTTAAAAATTCCTAGAAGAACTGTTGTAACGATAGATCGTCGGGAGTAACAAAATGGTTCGACCAGGGTTTCTATCACAGCTTATATGGCAAAACCTATAAAGTGTCAGGGAATCCCCCCTTTCTCCCTCCCGTTGTTCCTTCAGCCCTCATTTAAATTTTGCAGTTACATATGTTTACATATATGAGCCATTTACACGCTTTCATAAACAACATTGCTGCCTTGAATCGCATTATTGGAGGTCAAAGGTCCAATCACAGCATGGATTGGCATTCGTCTAAATATTTGTAAAAGCGTTTTATAAAATATATAATTTACAAGCTCTAGTTTTTCATGATCAACACGGAACTTTTTTTAACATTTGCTTTTTTTCAATTCGATAAGACAAGTTTACCTCATAGAAATTTATACATAATGATAACTCAAATGTATAACTTACTCGTGTTTTATTTAAAAGGGAAAACAACATGCTGTGTGTATCGTTTGTGGAGCCAATTTCGAGCCTACTGGGCAACTTCACCAATCAATCCAATTCTTCCTAGGTGTGCGTATTGTATTTCCAATAAAAAAGAAAAATCTATTCCGAAAGGTATTTTTTTATGTTTCATCTTTATTAATTCTTAAAAGAAGCTCATGGACGTTTTGTATAGAAATACTATAATTAACTTTAACGATCCGTTCGATTATATGTCATAATACAAGTAAATTAATTTGAAAGATCCATGTTTTGCTAGAAAAGAATGAAATGAACATTGTCGCCAAGAAATTGTCGTATCCAAATTATGAAAACCTATGTGATATCCGCTGTCCATCCTCCAAAATCCAATTTTAATCGGCAACACTTAAGCAATACAAAGTTCGTTTCTTGGTATATATTAATTTCATCATTATTAATTTGAAGCCAAATTAGCGAGGCTTACTGTGATGAAGTAAAGATCCTTTCATGTTTTGTTTTAATTAGAAAACTCTGAAAGCACTTGTGCCGCAAACGAGGCAGAGCAAAAAGATCAAGATATATATGATCACTTACACCAGGTACGTAGTGCGTTTGGGGTGGGTATAAACTATTACAAAAATACAAACTGTTGCAAATTGATGTTGTGCTGCTATACTTGCATGTTGCATTTATCATATTGATATCATAACTTCTATCTAGAAGTGTGAAGCTTTTGCTAAAATATCAAAACAATAATTTATTTTGAAGCTATTCATAACGAAAAACGCTGTGTTGTGTGGTGAAGTTCGGAGGAATTTCCGCGCATTACGTAAAGGAGAAAACTTGATGGAAGGTCATATGCAAAACGAGGATGAAAATCTACCATCCCGTCTGCAGGATGTAAAAGATTATGCATACCCCATGTTTGTCACATCAAGACAACTGCTACTTATGTTGGATGTGTCCGTTGGACCCCCGTACTTCTTTGTTCGTAATGAAGATGGGAGTCTTAAGGTTTGTATATTTAAAATAAACAACAGTTTATTACAAAAGCAACGTTTAGTTTTCCAGTATAAAGATCAAGAATCTAATAATTATCAACCTTCGCTGCAAAGTGCGATTTTTTTTATTCTTTTGCAAGAATGTGTTATATGCTGGAGGGGACTACTTTTTGCAATATTTTTCCGCTTTCAAGCTCGAATTCCTTCGTGTTTTTCGTTTGAAATGTTTGTTTAAATCATTTACAGCTGTATGTTTTGTAAATCAAATTGGCAACGACTTAATTTCATATCATTTTAGGAGGAAATCAGAGACTGGAACGACAGAAATGCGCCCGTAACTTTGGTGTCGGTTGACGAATGTTTAGAAGATGAAGATTACATTGTAGAAGTGTTCAACGATGAAATTGAAACCACGTCCACATCACGACCGAACGTATCAAAAAATGGAGCAACAATCGTAAATCAAATTTCAACATATTGATTTTTTTTAAACAGTTGATCTATTAGTTGTATTGTCTTGCTTCTTCTTATTTCCTTTTACGAATAAGTATTTCTAATCGATATATCAATATGGAGCCAATAAAATGATGTATCACAATGTGTTATATATACTATTTTGATAAGTTAATCACTTATATGGTTCATTAGTTGGCATGAAAATACTCTTACTTTGACGAAACTGAGTCTGTGTGTTGTTGTATTGTTTATTTCCAAATAGGTTGACCGCACGAAAGAAATTACGTATATGATGTTTGTGGATAAGTTTTGGAAACACTTAAAACACACACATTCATCTTATCATCCGACACTTGTCTGGACAGAGATAATGTCATTTATTGAGGTAAATGTGTTTATGCATTTCTTTATAATACCGTCAAAAGCTTATTATCAATTAGACTACATCTCCTAACAAAATGTATATATTTAACATTTTATCTGCGTCTAAATTACGTATTTCCAAAAAAATTTTAGGGGTCGTATGAAGCGTTATCAGAGCCAAGAGGCTATTTGGACAATAAGCAGTATAATGATATTGGAAGAAAACGAGCGCCAAACTTCTCTGGAGATAGAGACGTTATTTACTCTCTGTTTCTCGAATACAAAAGATTCAAGACAGATAACGCTCTTTTTGACGAGACCGATCTTGTTCACAGTGTATTTAAACGGCTAAGTGTTCTCAATTATCGTCCGTGGGCGATTCACCAAATATTTGTCGATGAAACGCAAGATTTCACCCAAGCGGAACTGTGTTTGTTGATACGCCTGTGTCAAAACCCGAACGACATGTTTTTCACAGGTATTTCACGTTGTTTATAATTCAAGTACATAATGACAATTTTGTAGTTATGTAAATAAAAATAAAAATGAGAACAACTAAGAAGTTAAGTGTTATCTTCAATCGACTTAATCATTATATCAATATATATATGTGGATCAATTTAAAAGCATTCATAATATGTATGTAGAACATGCAACCTAGACATGGTGTTCTTCTGATGGTAATGATAACATTTTAAACCACTTATTACGGCTTCTTCAAAATGGTTATAAATATATAACCATTCATATTCATTGAAGCGTATACTCGTTAAACCCCCCAGAAACAACACATTACAGAGCGCACAAATTCCCAAGGAATTGCTAACATTGTCTTGTGTTTCAGGTGACACTGCTCAAAGTATCATGCGAGGAATATCCTTCCGATTTCAAGATCTCCGATCTCTGTTTCATTATATGCAAGAAATAAATCGCTCAACTGGGTCTCCAATCGTAGCTCAGCCGGAAGAGGTACTCGATATTTTATCAGATACACTTAATTTACATTTAACGTGCGGGTGTATATCTATTCTTAATTAGTTAAAACAAAAACAAAAGAAATCTATTATTTTTCAAATGACATCAACTACCCATAGACTATCATCTAATCGTTTTCCATTTTTGATTGCCAATTAATTATTTTTAAGTGTTTAATGAGTAATATTTTAATTGGATATTTTATTATGCTGTGTTTTGGATTATTTTTTAAGGTCTATAAACTCGTATATAATTATCGGACCCATGCCGGCATACTCCGATTAGCATCAAGCGTATTGGAAATAATGGCCGCACTTTTTCCGGAATCGTTCGATAGCCTTCCGCCTGACCAAGGTCTTTTCGAAGGACCTATGCCAATAGTGTTTGAATCTGGAAGTGTTAGTGACCTTGTGTTGCTTTTAAAGGGCAACCAGCGTAACACAGTGCCCATAGAGTTCGGAGCACATCAAGTGATTCTTGGTATTAACATTTATGTTATTAACAAATATACATTAAGCGTAATCTTTACGTTTACATATACTCAACTTATTAACAAGTTAATGCTATTATCAAAATTTAAATGGTGCATTATATATAGGAATATGTCATTTCAAAAATATTGTGGTTGCTTACTGTAATATCGTTATGGCATGTTGACTGATTTGAAGAGAGTCGCTAACACGAAAGAACTACAAATATACCCACCGTAACAACAAAAGGGCATCGTTAGGAAAATTATTACATTTTATCACTCTTTTTTTCTATCTGGCAGGTATATTTGTAGTGTATTGTCGTATGTAAACGTTCAAATGTTTCGACATGGGAACACGATCGAACAGAATATCAACCACGTTTAAAACGTCCAATTATGGAAAAATAAATCTGCATTATCATATCAAACACACCTAATGTGTGATATTAAAAATAACATGCTGTAAATAATGAATATGAATTTTGATTTTAGTGGTCAATGACGATGCTCGAGAAGCATTGCCCGCCGTCTTAAAATTAGGACTTGTTCTGACAATTTTTGAGGCCAAAGGACTTGAGTTTGATGACGTTCTATTGTATAACTTTTTTACTAATTCACAGGTAAGTTTTGGATAAGGGAATATTTTATTATATGAAAATAAATCCCAGAACAATCTTTAAGAAATAATATTAACTATTAAATATTAATGCTAACGTTATTTCATTAAAATTGCCAAATGCTTCAAAAACATAGCACGATACGCACTTCATAAAACAAAATATACATTTAAATTATGCGGTCATGGTATCTAGACAAACCAATTGTAGAACTAGCGGCACCAACAAACAAAATGATGTTACAATTCTTGAATAACAATAACGTTTTTAGCTCATCTATTTTTTGAAAAAAAAAATGAGCTATTGTCATCACCTTGGCGTCGGCGTCGGCGTCGGCGTTGGCGTTGGCGTTGGCGTCCGGTTAAGTTTTGCGTTAATGTCCACTTTTCTCAGAAAGTATCAATGCTATTGCATTCAAACTTGGTACACTTACTTACTATCATGAGGGGACTGGGCAGGCAAAGTTAGATAACTCTGGCGTGCATTTTGACAGAATTATGTGCCCTTTTTATACTTAGAAAATTGAAAATTTTGGTTAAGTTTTGCGTTTAGGTCCACTTTTCTCAGTAAGTATCAATGCTATTGCATTCAAACTTGGTACACTTACTTACTATCATGAGGGGACTGGGCAGGCAAAGTTAGATAACTCTGGCGTGCATTTTGACAGAACTATGTGCCCTTTTTATACTTAGAAAATTGAAAATTTTGGTTAAGTTTTGTGTTTAGGTCCATTTTATTCCTTAAGCATCAAAGCTATTGCTTTCATACTTGCAACACTTACTAACTATCATAAGGGGACTGTGCAGGCAAAGTAATGTAACTCTGACTGGCATTTTGACAGAATTATGTGCCCTTTTTATACTTAGAAAATTGAAAATTTGATTAAGTTTTGTGTTTAGGTCCACTTTATTCCTACAGTATCAAAGCTATTGCTTTCATACTTGCAACACTTATGAACTATCATAAGGGGACCGTGCAGGCAAAGTTATGTCACTCTGACTGGCATTTGGACGGAATTATGGGCCCTTTATACTTAGAAAATTGAAAATTTGGTTAAGATTTATGTTTTGGTCCACTCTACCCCTAAAGTATCATAGATATTGCTTTCATACTTGGAACACTCACAAACTAAGGGTACAGTAAAAGGACAAAATGCATAACTCTGGTTGTCATTGTTACGGAATTATGGCCCTTTTTTGACTTAGTAACTTTTAATATATGGTTAAATTTTGTGTTTCGATCCACTTTACTTCTTAAGTATCAAGGCTATTGCTTTCAAACTTCAAATACTTTCATGCTATCATGAGGTTACTGTACCTGGCAAGTTGAATTTTACCTTGACCTTTGAATGACCTTGACTCTCAAGGTCAAATTATTAAATTTTGCTAAAATTGCCATAACTTCTTTATTTATGATTAGATTTGATTGGTACTTTGACGAAACTACTCTTACCTGACATACCACAATAGACTCCACCCAAACCATCCCCCGTGCCCTCCCCCCCTCCCCCCTCCGCCCTCCCCCCCCTAATTTTTTTTTTTTTTTTAAGATCATCTCACAAATGACCACCACACCCTCACACTATACCCCCACCCCACATCCCCATCCCACCCACCCCCCCAATTTTTTTTTTTTTTTTTTTTTTTTTTTAATCTCATCTCACAAATTACCACCACCCCCATCACAAAATAACCCCCCCACCCATTTTTTTTTAAACGGTTATGTTTGAAATACCGTCCAACCATCGCACCCAAAAAATACCCCCCCCCCATCGCCCCCGCCACCCCCCCCCCCACCCCCCCCCTCCCCCCGCCCCCTATTTTTTTTTTCGCTTTTTTGGCGAAATAGATAATGTAATAAATGTCCACAACCCCACACTATAAACCCCTCTTCACTCCACCCCTCCCTCCTTTGTGATTGAAAATGAGAGTCCCTTCACCTTTGAAAAGAAAATTGATGAGCGGTCTGCACCCGCAAGGCGGTGCTCTTGTTATTAATTGTACTTGCTTATATTTGAGTACGAAGGATATTATTGTTTAGCGTTTCAGTTTTATGATACGCGCATAAATAGAATTATGTTTTTCAGGCAAGCAAAGAATGGCGCGTCGTTATTGAGTACTTGAATCGGCTGATCAACCAAAAGGATAACGTAGTCCAGTTTGACTACGGTTAACAAGCTTACGCTTATTTGTTTTTGTACTTTACTACATGTAGATAATTATTATGTACCAAGTGAGATAAGCGCATTCATGTGTTAGTCATGTTGAGAAAATGTGTTCATCGTATAAAAGGCTGATCACAATTTATGTTCAGGAGAAAACATTTTGTTTAAAAAACCACATTATTGTGGTATCTAAATACCGTTTAATAGTCGCATGTAGCACACATTAATTTAAAATATATAAAATGTATTTTTGATCCACAGTTATATTGTGTTACATAAGTCCAATCATTTGACATGTTTTTCAGAAATATTAGAATCATCAAATCACCCCCGACCTCTGAAATTTGACGCAAACCAACACAAAATCCTGAACTCAGAGTTGAAGCACCTGTACACAGCGTTGACAAGGGCTCGTGTGAATGTCTGGATATTTGATGAAGATCGCGAAAAAAGGGCGCCAATGTATGAGTTTTTCAAGGCTCGTAAACTGGTGAAAAACTTAAAAGGGCAAGACATAAATGAATCAAGTACGAACAAAATATAATTTGTTTTAATTTGTTTAACAAGTTAACAATGTGATGTCCATAAATGACATTATCTATATCTAAACGTACCAAAATAAGGAAAACACTAGATGATTAAAAATATGAAAAAACAGTGTCTTTCATTTTGATTTTATGTATAAGATCCGTACTTGGAGCAATTCGTAGTCTGCATCGACCGATTAAATTACTAAATGAAATATATATATATATAGCATGGATTACAACGTAAAATTAACCGCGTGTTGCATGGGTACAAATCAGTTCCTATACAATTTTATTTGGTAATGAAAGCTCGCATCATTATATATATTATTTTGATTATATCTTAAACTATGTTCCATTTTTCAAACATTGGAGATCTATGCGGTTATATGTCCGTTTAAACATCATATACTACAATAAATATCGTACATTTGACACTTTCGTAGCGAAATAATTGTATTTTAATAATAGACTCAAACCATTTTTCAAACATTGCAGATTTAAGTTGTTTATATATCCGTTCAAGTATCATATAATACGATAAATATCGTACAATTTAGTAGCGAGATAATTTTATTTTAATAATAGATTCAAAACAATGTTCCATTTTTCAAACATTGAAGATCTGTGCGGTTATATGTCCGTTTAAGCACCATATAATACAATGAATTTCGAACAATTTGACACGTTGGTAGTGAGATAATTTTATGAGCTCGACTATTATATATGAAATATATATAGTGGAGCTATCCTACTCACCCGGCGTCGGCGTCTGCGTTAGCGTTAGCGTGGAAATGTTAAAGTTTTCGTACTACCCCAATTATTTTCATTGTCCCTTGACATATTGATTTCATATTTTGCATTCTTGTTAACCAATATGACCCCGACCTATAAACAAGAGCAGACAACTCTATCAAGCATTTTGTCATAATTATGGCCCCTTTTCCACTTAGAATATTCAGCAAATGTTAAAGTTTGCGTACTACGCCAAATATTTTCAATGTCCCTTGACATATTGCTTTTATATTTTGCATACTTGTTTACTATCATGACCCCAACCTATAAACAAGAGCAGACAACTGTATCAAGCATTTTGACAGAATTATTGCCCCTTTTATACTTAGAATATGCATATTATTGATAAATCTATGTTAAAGTTTGCATACTACCCCACATATATCCAATGTCCTTTGACATATTGCTTTTATATTTTGCATGCTTGTTTACCAACATGACCCAACCTATAAACAAGAGCAGACCACTGTATCAAGCATTTTGACAGAATTATGGCCCCTTTTATACTTAGATATTTGAAAAATTTTCCTTAAATTTACATAACTTCTTTATTTATGATCACATTTTATTAATTCTTTGACAAAACAACACTTACCTGAATACCACAATGGATTCCACCCAAACAATACGCCACGCCCCTACCCAGAATCCCTGCCCCCCCCTCCCAACCTCCCACCCCCAATTTTTTATTTTTAAACATCATCTAATCAATGACCACAACCCACATTATACCCCCCGTTCATCCCCCTCACCCCGCCTGCCCCCCCCCCGATTTTTTTCCCCTTTTTTTAACATCGTCTAATAAATGACCCCTTCCCACATCATACCCCCTCTCAACCCCCCCACCCCACCCCCCCCCCCCCGCAAAAATATCATTTTTTTTACTTTTTTATTTTTGAAAGATTGTCTAATAAATTATTGAATATGAACAATTTCCCCTTGATGGCATACGTTATACTGTCAATCACTCGAATAGTCGAGCGCGCTGTCCTCTGACAGCTCTATTTTTAATAATAGATTCAAAACAATATTCCATTTTTCAAACATTGAATATCTATGCGGTTATATGTCCGTTTAAACATCACATAATAAATAAATCTCGTACAATTCCAAGTTTTGGTAACGAAATCATTTAAATTATATCAAGGTTCCCAAGGATCTGTGTTTGCTGTACAATCAAGTCCTGAGGATTGGCGGAGGCGGGGACGGGAAATGATGAGACACAAAATGTATGCAGAGGCGTCCAAGTGCTTCCGGTTCAGCGGTGATATTAAATTTGAAAAAATGACACAAGCACACATAAGATCAAGAATGGTAGTAATAATTTGTTAAATGATAGCATTTGCTTTTTTTGAGGAGAAAAATAATACGCTTTTAATTAGCATTATTAAAATATACGTTCACAAATCTATTTTGTTTGTCGAATACTGACCATTTACATAACTGAGACTGCAAAGTAAAAAAAAACGTTTAATGTGATTTTATAATCCTTTTTAAACTAAGTAACCATTATTTAATTTCATAAAATAGATTTGTGCATTTGATAAAGAACAATGTTAGTTGTAAAGAAATTAGATTCCCTTGTATATGGGTTATTTCTCAGGCTTTTGACCACAAAGACAATCCAAACAAAATGCATCTCGAGTTTCTTTGCGCAGCTGAGCTCTACCTCGAATGCAACAAGCGTATTCATGCTGCACGTTGTTTGCAGAATGCCAATGAACTTAAACTTGCAGCACAGCTTTTCGAACAAACAGGACAGGTGATTTTCATATGTTTTTACTTTAAATTGACGTTTTCGTTTTCATTAGAATCAACTTGTTTTATGTAATAATTATTCCGTTTTTACACGTACATGTGTGTCTTATTTCTTATTTTGTGCTTAAATCTAGTATGAAAATGCTGCCGATCTATATCGACGTCTGAATATTTACCACGACAGCAGTCGTTTGTACGAGAAAGAGGGTAATTTTAACAAAGCTATCTCAGTTTTATGTGCGAATGGAGACTTTGAATCTGCTCTAGACACCCTGAGGCGATACGAAATAAAACTAAGGGTAAGCTTTTCCGTTAGATAAGATATGTGCTGTTTGGTATAAATTTAATTTTTAAAAGCTCATTAACACTGTTGTTCTTAAAATATAACATTTATAACGTTTCTCAAGTCAACAATTATAATCCAAAGTCATGTTTATTCATTTATATCTTGCTTTTACATTTACACAAAGTCCATATCAAAGATTTCATGCAGGCCTACGGCCGTTATTAATTCTAAGATTAAACATTGAAATTAGTAGGAAGTTTAAGGCTGTGTTGTCACAGCATTTATATTTGTGTTAAACCTTAAAAATATCACAATTGAAGAATACGAAACCTTAACATCTTCTCTAAACAATTTGATGTTTAGACCGTCATTTTTCAATTGAAAAGGGGGGTATTTTATGCTTATCAAATAAAATATATAAGTTGAAGGGAACAAAAATTGGTGGACACCGGGTTAAAGAATTGTTGCAAAAACAACATTTCTATATTTGAATTCGAAATCGCTACAGTGGAAAAATGTTAGAAAATTCATTTTGTTTGAGGACAATTAAATGTATTATTGCTTCTTGGCATGTAGACCGTCAATTTATCTTTCGACTCAATAATCTTGGATTCCAGCAGGAAAATTCGACTGATCACGAAAACGTACGCAGTTAATTTTGGCATCCGGTTGTTTCGGTTAATATCGATTATAATGAATGAAATGCGATGCATTACATTATACACTTATTTCATGGATGCGCGGTGAACAGTCAAAACTGTTTCCCAAGGTATCAGGGATGACTTTGGTACTGTTGCCCGAGGCGGTACTGTTGCCCGAGGCCAATAGGCCGAGGGCAACAGTTCCAAATGTCAGCCCTGATACCGAGGGACAACAGTTTAGACTGTTCACCAAGCATCCATTAAATAAGTGTTTTATTACCTGATCAAATTTCCAACATAGAAATAACAGCAAACTAAATTTTTATTTACACACAACAGTAATCGATAAAATAAATAATTTTGACTGTTTAACTGTAAAATGACGTCATTTTTTCGACGAAATGACGTCATTATTCCAGCGGGCAACAGTTCAAACTGTTGACCGGTCAACAGTTCGATATTCACCGGTAACAGTTTCAAACATTGCAAATTTCTTTTTCGACGAGGAAATAGCAAAAAATAATAAATTATCATTTATATAAGACATCAGGTAATAAAACACAATATTACGAAATCGTGTTGTTTTATTTTTTTTATCTGACCTATGAAACCAATACAAATCTTACTATATTAGCCAATGAATTAATGTTTTAAACAGTTGTTAATAATTTAATAGTGTTGGACTTTATAAAAAATTGTATGTTCTCATTATAAAGCAAGAATTAAATTAAGGACATCGAATTCATTATGGAACACAACGTTATCATTTAGCATAACCCACAAGTCATATGTTAAACATAACACAATTCTGCCGACTAAAATGCAACATTTCGAGAATAGATTCACACAAGTAGGAAAATATCATATATTATGACGGTATTATAACTGAATGTTAAACGTATAAACGATCAATTACGCCATTACAAGTAAATAACTATATTAACAACTGCATTCACTACGTTCCGATGAATCCGAAATAGTGTGTCCTCAATAATATACTCATGTAAAAGTAAGACATATTAGTGTTTGCTAAAGTGAGGTGTTTTTCCATATCATACTGTTAAAGCAAACGATCTTAAAAGCCCAACAACCCCACAGTCAACGAAAATTTCTTTCAATATTTCGAGACATAAAGTAATACATAAACAAAATGTTCATTATAGCAACGGCCAAAATTCAACGCATGATGCGGTCTGGTAACCTAGAGTAAATAAGATACAAAATGATATTTTTTGCTTTCTTACGGGACAATATATTCAACACATGTTCATGTACCAAGTTAGTATTCGTGTGTCGTATGAATTGATATTGTTGCTGGATATTAGAATGGAATATATAATGTGACACAACAAAATAGAAACGAGCATTTTGATCTTGTTAAATGTTTCCATAGCACGTCTGGCGTTGAAATGTTGGCAATTGTTAAAAGGGACACTGATTTTATGGGTTAACATTATTTTACGAAATAGTTTGCGAAATATTCATGATTTTGAGTATTTATGTTACTTTAGTAAACAATATAAAACATCCTTTCATGTATATATTTTTTCGAAATAAATGTAAAAAGACAACATGTTCAGGAATTTACCCGAAACAAGTAGTTTAACACCACAATATCCGCATAATAGTATATAAATCGTTATAGGGATAAAAATATCCTCGACATTAAAATCTGGCGCAACACCCCAAACAAAATAGGTAAGAATGAACTCCTTTTCTGGTAAAATGCAGAAAGGAACGAACCCCAGACATGAATTTAACTAACCGTGGTTTGCGTTGTTTATCGGTTTCAGTTTCACCATTGTAAACAGACCCTAAATACGTATCATTTACAATCAGTACGTCCAAATATTGTTTTTTGGTGATAAGGTCATCTTCCAAAAAACACCGACACTATGGATCGATACTTGCTCGGTTGATTATCGCGGTATTGCTTGAAACGATGATTGGACCCTATGTTGGATATGCCAATCAAGGTTTTGTTGTGCGAAAGGAAAATAGTGAAACAAAACTCAATATTATCTGGTATATCTTAAATTGCAGGATTTGCAAGTGATGCAGATATCAGTTCATGACAGCGGTCAACAGAACGTCGAGTTCAATGAATTCGTGATCCAACAGAGGTTTGTGATGAGTGACCTTTTTATGTCCTTGTCGTCTTCAGTATATATATATATATATATATATATATATATATATATATATATATATATATATATATATATATATATATATATATATATATATATTGTAACTTGAAAATTATGACAGGTAATCAGTGTTTTCAACATGCGTGTAATCGGAATGCGAGTAATCTAATGATGCACTGCTTGTCACAATTATTTATAACAATTACAAAAATTCGTCAAAATGTAGAGTTCTACAAATAACACATTGAGTTATTATAAAATCATGCTTACATTGATATTCAAGACAATTATTGTTTTTATATGAGTAATTTGTTAAGAAATAAAAAATACAAAACTCTACTCAGGGCGGCCGAGTTTTATCACCAACGCAGAAATACAGAAAACATGATCAAAGCAGTAAGCGCATTTCCAGAACTCAAAGATCGTATTAAATTTCTAGAAGATAGAGGATACATATCACATGCAGCACGATTGCTTAAGGATGACAGTAAGCTAATTTAATAAACATTTTCAATATGTTAACGAGAACGTACCATTATTTATAATCGAGATTATAAAATAAATGTATACAATAT
The DNA here is from genome assembly GCF_020536995.1 of Dreissena polymorpha. NCBI lineage: Eukaryota > Metazoa > Mollusca > Bivalvia > Myida > Dreissenidae > Dreissena > Dreissena polymorpha. The sequence continues at coordinate 35,648,785 of NC_068360.1, forward strand.
ATACATTATTGTCAAAACAAATTAGAACATAAACATATGCATTATCTGAAAGCACAATGATAGAAACACACGTTGTCAGTAAGTATTATGTTTGTTATAATGAGTGTACAAACACTATGCAAAAAGGTTTCAATCGTAGTGAATACATTATTTGATGCGTAGGTTTTCATGAAAAATCAGTCAAGTATGATAATATTATCGCAGTGTATGTTAACTTACTGCATAGTTAATAGATATATTGGATAGTATTTCCTTTACCGTACATATACATGTCACATTTTCAGATCAGTGTACTGCTGCAGTAGATTTGCTTGTTTCCCACACGAAATTGGATGAAGCGGTCACACTCGCTAAAGAAACTCTTTCAAATAAAGACATTGGCAAATATATTTTGATTAAATGTCGCATAAATCAGGTTAATTCCAGTAATGATTGGATTTGGCTATCCAATCAAATAGTGATGATTGATGAGGCAATCGCTATTTTTAAGTCGTGTGAAGATTACGAGGGCCTAGGAGCTGCATGTTTGCTTAAATTTCAAAACACAGAAGAAACATGCGATATAAAGAGGGCGATCGATGCGTTTAAAGCATTAGCAAACGAGGCGGGAAAAATTGAATGTACTGATGCAATTGTATCTAGGAAACTTTTTACCATATTTGATTTCAATTTTGTTGTCTCAGCGATCGATGAAGTTTTTCGTGTCTGTCACACTTTACTCAATCCCAACGATAAGCATCAACTTGCCAAGTTTTTTCAATATGGAGCATTCTATGGGTTCAGCCCATGTTCTGAACAAACCGTTCGTATCAGACCCTATGAAAGACCACTATGCTTGAAGTATCTGGGGAACATACGTGAACAGTGTGAAAAACCTAAAGCGGAAGTAGGAGAAGCTGTGGTTCATGCGTTGATGCAAGAGAAACTAACGGAATGGGTTTCAAAACTTAGGCGTGTTAACGCAGAAATACGAAAAGAGGTGATGTTAAGCAAACCTGTAAGAGCATTTAAACAATGTGAAAATGCCTCTGATGATGAAACAATCTATCAGCGTCGAAAAAAGGATTCATTTGAATGTTTGATACAATATGATATACTTAATATTGAATTGGAACATAGATTGTTCAATGAAACTTCAAGCCTTGATCAATTTCGGTTCTCGAGGATACTCAGACAATTGAATGATGAGCCTTTAAAATATCAAACATCATTAAGCCTTTGTAGAGACCTTATTATTGAAGGAAGCCATTTAAACTATACGACAAGCGACATTACAAGCCTTTTGGATGGCATAATAAACAAAAACAAGGTGCACCAAAAGTTGAAAGTCTTTCTGAATCTACAGTGGTTCACACATGGTTATAATGAAAACGATTCGGTTGGATTTCCAGGTGATGAACAAGAGTTAATGGGAGTTGCATTCAGCTGCTTTATGTTTCGTATACAACTTACTGAAACAAAGTGTGTTTTAAAAAATACTGTACTGAATTTGTTCCAAATGATTATGACTGGCAATGTTTTTAAAGCGGTTAAACAGTTCAACAATTACATTAATATGGTCAACCTGGAAAAATTGTCTGATCCTGAAACAATAATTATTTGGTTCGAATTGATTTGTACGATTGCATGCCTAATGGTCGCCAAACTAAATGCTTTATGCAACACCAGTGTTGAAACGCCAGTATTTATCCTGGGAAATTATCTGCACTTGATTAAGTTCGTCGAAGTAATATTACCGGCAGAACTTGACATCATGAAATGCTTAAAGGAATGTGATCTTGGCGTTCCAGACAGCCTTGATGAGATGCTGACGGCTTTTACAAAAATCATAAGCGTTTTGGTGGGATCCAAAAGTAAAGTTAGACTGATCGACATATTGGTCAATAAATGTGAAGATAAACCCGAGATGACTGGCATGGTGGAACGATTAGTCATGTTAGGATTGACTCTAGCGAGTAACGTCGATATAATAGTTCCTGTTGAAACTAAATCATCACTTATAGAGATGCTGACGAGAGTTTCATTATCGACTTCAGCTCCATCTGGAATTAAAAAAACCGTCGAAGACTTGAAACAAATTATTAAAACATCGGACGTCTCAACTATTTTAATGACATTTTTGGAAACAAGAAACCTAGGTGAAGAACTTGTAACATTTACATGGGAAATCAGCGACTGGGAAACTCCTTTCACTGTGGAAAGTAAGAGTGGTCATGCATACTTTTAAAAGAAGGTATCTGTTAAATTTAGGCATGGCCATTAGTATAAATCAAGGGGTCTGAGATTGAGGATGCTCAGTGTTTACAAGGTTGTACTTTCAATTAGGTGTCCATATTTAGTAAATGTTTATAATAGTAGAATTATTTTATTTGAAAATATGTCTTTTTATGAAAGCATAAATATCAAAACATTCAGATTATTTTATTATGGTATGTTCAAAGACAAAGTTTGTTTAAAAAAACTAATTTCAAATGTAATTGAAACCAGTGTTCAGCCAATTGTATCTAACAATATTTGTATATATGTACATTCATATAAAATCATGGTATTTATGACATTGCTTAGAGTATAAATTATATAACATTATACGTTGATGGGCCTCTATTGCATTAAATACTGAGAAATTGAGAGCATCAATACAGTGTTTTATTGAAAACTATATAACATTTTAACTTATTCTGCATGGTAAGAGTATTGAATAAAAATGGTTTTACAGATGTAGAGTATCTGTTTAAGTATGCAATATCACTAATATAAACTTGGTGTACTTTAAAATATATTTAGAATATTCATGGTCACTCAAATAACATAATAAGAATAACTTTTTGTTAGCAATTTAAATAAATGATATATTGCTGGTGAAGAAAGAAGGTTTAACGTTACAGTTTGACAATACTATTTGTTCTTGTTTGTTAAAATCTGATATAAAGTACAAAACGAACCTAAAGATCCATTTTCTTAAATTTTCACAAACCCACCTGTTCTAAAGCTGCAGTGAACGATCAAAAGGTTGGCTCTGCTAGTGATTTGTTCAGTCCTATATATTTAGTGCATGTATATCGCTTATTTATTTGTTTGTTTTGAAAATACGTGGATCATCCGTACATTGAATTATGGTAAATGCCTTTAACAAACTTTGTGACAATCTTATTTGCTTTTGGCAGTATGCTGAAAAATATGTGACACCATAATATTTTTGTCGTATATTAACTTACTATTTTGTTATTAGTGACTGTATTGAACTGATCTACCGATCGGAATTTTGTGTGATGTTAAGTGATTCAGTTTGCCGACCCTTCAACTGACTATTGGTTATGCATCTCTGCTTTTTATCCAAATCTATGCGAAGCACGCTCAACAATTGCGAATAATGATTTTACAAACTATAAAACGATTAATTTATTTGAGAACAAAATATTACAGTTTTACCATAAATTCTTAGTAAGACTGTTGTATAAAAGTCTGTAAAGGTATCATAATTTCCTGTTTTATTGTTAAAACATTGTCTACGTCTGTGGATAACGTTGCAGGTAGGATTTGATGTCAGATTGTGAGACTGGTGTTTCATGATATTGGAGCCTTATAATTTGTAACATCAATGGATATTTTTTGTTATATTATTATGCTAAATAGTTGGTTATCAATATTTGAATCTACTATGTTTTCTATTCGTGTATTGCATTCTTCGTAGAATGCAAGTATATATATGTGTGGTTTAATGTGTATATCGTCAACGTGTACTGTTTTTTTTAAATGTACGGATTTGCTTCGTTTTAAGACTTGTATTATGTATTTCTTGATAAATACTGGTTTAGCGTCTGTGGTGTGTGTTGACAAAACAGCATGGTATTATGTCAAGCACGCAGGTTAATTGACATTATAACATTACATTGTATTGTATTATGAATACAATTTTGGTTTCAAATATTGTACAATTAGTCTAAATCCGCTATCATACACTGTGGGCATTCCTCTGAATTCTTCTTAATTTAGCCTGGATGTCGTCAAGGGAACCTACCATTTTGTTATTTCTTTAATCTTTGCACGGACATATTATCTAAAATATGAAATGATACTGAAATTACAGGCATAAACAGCATTAACATAAAACATAAACTCTTCCAATTTTCATTTAACACAGCAAATAATTTCGATGAACGTTATTCCAAATGAAACATTACTGTAATTGCATGAGTGACGTGAATATTTTGACGATGAGCTTACTTTGATTAAACAAATCTAATATGTATTAGGAATAGAAGTTCTAACGTCATTGAAACTAAATAGACAATTCCATCAAAACAACGTTTTCAAAAGCTAGGAATTCAATATCAAATAGATATGCAAAAGTTATAAGACCTTAACTATTAAAGTAACAATCACGCTCAAAAATATCGAATATTTCGTTAAATAAAGCTAACCCATAAAAAATCAATGTTCCTTTAGCAAAATGCAAAATTTCAACGTTAGATGTTGTCTGGTAGAATTGATTTAACGAGATACACAATGCTCGTTTTTATTTATTTTGTGGCCACAAATAATTCCATTTATTTCTCCCGTGAAATATCCGAACATTTACGGGCGAACACGAGATTGGATACGGTAAGCGTCGGAAGCATGACTTAGCTCTCATGAATAATCATTCTGTGAAATCAAAATGAATTCTGGGTAACTGGAACTTAGCGAATGCGAAAATGGCTTGTATAAATTATGCAAATGAACGCAACCCGAATGAATCCGATCCTGACTCGAAAGCGAAAGTATATTACATCGTGGAACGATATTTAGATATTTAGATGCTTAAAACTTGCCGAATGCTTGTAATATAACGTTTTTACATCAATGTTACTTGTTTTTAGGGTCTTCCTATTGTAATTAACCATCGTATGGTACTACTTGTTGTCGAATGTTTTTATATAGCATAATACAGTAGCCGTATGTATTGGTGAGCGTGATAGTGACTTTAAGACTAAATAGTATAAATGGAGAATGACATATTTAATACAAATCGGTAGATTTGCAGTTACATAAAATATTATTGATATCATTATTTAATTGCCTATTCATATCCCTGGCTAAACCATGATATAAATTTATTACAAACGTTAACTTTTAAAACTTTATGTAACAAATATCATGAAAAGGAACCAGAATGACATATATGGGAAGGTTTTTTTCATGCCGTGTATCTAACATGGCCGTACTATAAAGAGTCTGAAATTGAACATGGTTACAGATTACGCGTTCATATTTAGATTGTAAGAAACGTATACATTATGAAAAAACATTTACAAAAGTTTAAAACTGCAATAATCAATTCTTTTTGGAATTATTTTCTTTTGTAATTTTGTTTTGTATTTTTCCACGAAAAATAAAAAAGCAATTTACATTGTTTACTCTCCATTTTTTTTATAATGAAGGAATATTTACAGGTAATATTTTTTTAATTCCTATTATATGGCATGGCTACATCATATAGCCTAATATCTAGACAATAAACAAATAACGTATATTGATATCTGTTATACCTTTAAGTGAGGGTGCAAAAGAAGTGTATACATTCGAGAACAACAATACAACGGCATTTTTAGATAACTCATTCAATCATTTCGAATCAAAATGGATTTAATGTTGGGTAAAATACGTTTGTTGGTTTCTTGTTTTTGTTATACGTCCCCCAATACTTTTAGATAAGAATGGTTTACATCACCTTCATATTAAAAATCTCTCTCTCCTGAGCAATCGCCATTTTTTTCGAACAATATATGGTTATAAAATATATAGCGTGTTAGATATAAAAAATCAACAAGCATCGAAAATTTCTTTTACTACATGTATATATGCATGCAATTCGTATTGCGTATGCATTCAGCTGTAAACTTCTTAACGATTTCAAACGCTTCATGTATGCTTTCAAACACTAGTGATGACGGGGTTCTTGAATTATTTACTTCTATCGCTCTTTTCTGCATTTTCATGATTGCAATAGACAAAACAAATTGCAAAATTACCGAGTGAGATGAGCAATTTCGATATAAAGCAAGCTTACATGCTGCCAAGTTGGAACCTAGGCCGACACAATTTTGTCAATACAACAACGGATTAAGCTGAAATCTTGTGATGTGCATAAGTGGAAAATAACAAATGCTGACATGAAATCAACGTTTTGTTTTGTTCTTATGCTCTTCTCTATAACGTAACAATTACAACAAAAATGAAATCTCGTACATGTATACATGGAATGGTCTATGCAAAGCACTTGAACTTTAGACCGGTTTAAGGGCTAGCCGAACCTTGCACTAAGCCCAAAATAATAAAGATTTTATTATGTCAAAACCATACTGCAGTCGTAAAAAATATGCGGCTTTAAAAATACATGTATATGAATAACCATTTATGTCTGAGTGTTTTAAGTAAGATTATATATGTAATGGATGACAGAATATTCAGTTTATGATTTTCAAACAATTCGCTTCGCTTTTTAATATGCAGGAGAAATGGACTCGGCATACAATATGAAGTGGAATCCTTTTCATTACGTTCAAATTGTGTTTAGAAACAAGTTTGTTTTAGCTATTTTGATCATTAATAGGACACCGCAGCTCAATATTTAAAAAGAAAAATTGCAAACTGGGTACTTTAATAAACACAAACAGTTTGAGCTGGCAATCTATCGAGAATTTTGTTGATATGAAGTACAGAATTAATAAGTACGATCGTCATTACCCGGTTAAATATTTCTTGACATTCAACATACGCCATGTTTTGTTTCTAGGAATAATATCTAGGAAGTTAATGTATGCACTATTTGAAATGAATAGCTTTTGAATCGGTAATATTCCTTTGACTTAGGAGTCTGTCCCGTAACAATAATGTTTTTGTTTTCCCAACATTCATATCCATTATTCAAATGTAACAAAAATCCAAACATGAGTAATACAATGATGCAAGTTCGTTTTCACTCTTGGCAAATAGCACCACATAATAAGCATAGCAGGGTCAATGGTTTAAGGTAAATATCGAGGTCCATGTCATATAAAGGCTTTTATAGTCCGGTTTGTATTACTACGGATTTACTTTTATTTCAGACTTGGGATCTTTTGGATGATGTTAGGATATTTCAATATATATTTCGTGTACCAAATTATGTTTTAATTTGTTCGTTAAATGGTATTTCTTTGTCTTCGTTTTATGCTAAGTATTTAATAGATTCCTTGCATGGTGGTTAATGTTATTAATTTTTAAGAACAATGATCTTGAAATAAGGTCCAAATTTAATTTTGGTAATATGTAAGGCAATTATTATAATAATATTAAAGGGATCTTTTCACGGTTTGGTAAATTGACAAAATTGAAAAAAGTTGTTTCAGATTCGCAAATTTTCGTTTAAGTTATGATATTTGTGAGGAAACAGTATTACTGAACATTTATCATAGTCTAATATAGCCATTATATGTATCTTTTGACGATTTGAAAACCTAAAAAATATAAAGCGTTGCAACGCGAAACGATTGCATAATTTGGAGAGTTCTGTTGTTGTCGTTTACATTAACGAAACTACGAAGATTGCTAATATAAGGTATAAAATACCCATCCTCAGTACACTCGGCGGAATAGCCAAGAGGGCTAATGCGTTTTACTTCAGCCTAACTCCAGGACTCCGGTGGTCACTGGTTCGAGCCCTGGTGCCGGCTACTTTTTTAAATTTATTCTTGACTTTTTACTGGAGCTTTTGAGATACAATGTTTACATTTATCAATATAAAGCATTTGATGACTTACTTCAAAATATGCCAAAATCTGTGAAAAGGCCCCTTAAAATAGTATTAACATGAATTTGCATGCACATGTGTATTATATTATATGTAATATTGGAAAAATATATTTATAAAGAAATTTTTAGAAACATAAAAAAACTAATAATAATAAGCGTACCATTTAAATGTCTGATATATATGAGTATGCCATCCACTAATTCGAAATTCTACTTGATTATTTACATATCAAGTAATCATGTAGTGGTAAACAGTATAATATTATAATCAATAAAATAAGACCAACACCAAACTAATATCAATTCTTATCTATAAATTTTCTCACTTGTTATGTGATAAATATAAGTCCATTCTCTGTAAGTTATGTTGTTAAGCGATTGTTCGAAATAGCTGTAAACAACAGCAATTATTGAATTCGATTGTTATTTAGTCAAAACCACTAGATTTCCTGTTTTACAGTTACGAAATAAGTGCTGTTATATTGTCATGTTATTAAGGATTGAGAGTTGATATTTATATAAGCCCGTTCTAGTATTTTATTATGCTAAATATCTGACAATATTATTTTATCAATATTATTTTCAGGTCGAATGATTCTGACGTTTAACAAAATAACTTCGACTTCTGCATTTATTCGTTAATGCACTTCCACAATTTTTATGACGTTGAAAGCGGCTGAATATCCATTATTATCGCATATATAACTATAAATATTAACATTTTAAACATTGAAAATCGACCTTATGTGGTTGACTCCGACCTCATTATATCAGGTGCCGAAAGCCATTATAAGGACCACACATAACAACGCGATCTCATTTATGAAAACGGCGCGCTTTGAAACGCAATCCAATTATTCCACAATCCGCGTTATTCGTGTCATTTCCGCATGTATCTGAATAGATATTACATAGGCGTTATGCATGTTCTCTGAAAATAAATAATTTAAGAATAGGCAAGACAATTAAATAAATCAAAAGGTCATCACACGGCGTTGAATTTTAAAATGTATTTTATTGTGGTTTTGGAAATTTTGATCTTATTGATACATACTTTAATGCAAATATATAATTTGTCTAGACTAGTAATACAATGTGTGGCGTGTCCGAGTATTATGTAAGCATTTTAATATGTAATTACATGTGCTTATGTAGGTTTGCCATGACAACATATAATGCTCACGATGTTATGTTTATAGAGAAACATGTCAATATATATGGTTTGCCAGTTTTTGTATGGTGTTTAGGTTTTAGCAAATTGGTAGGGTATATTATCTGACCAGTAAAATTGGTAGGTGTGTTTTTGTAATTTTTAATGAATTATAGTGTAAACATGAATATATGACGTTAGTTTGTTTTTTGTCTCCACTATTACATCATTAAAAATTGTTGAGTCATGCCATAAATTGTACATGCAAGTCGAACCGAAAAAAGTGATTATATTCCAAAACTTAAGTTATATACGATGCTTTAACATTTGTTTAGTAAATACAAGTATTTTAAATCAGAAGAAAGAAATGAACCAAGCAAGTCGCAAAACACTTAATATCTTTTGGAGAATTAAGAAAAATGTGATACAAATAAAAAATAAAAAAGAAAAGAAAAATTATTTAATAAAAAAATCCGGCAACAGTCACTTGTGTCGGGACAAGACGAATATAGAAGCGCTTCGTAGGCTTTGTTAGAAACTTAAAAAAAACACATATTGTCAATATTGAAATAATTGAACTAAATTTCATTTATTATATACCTGTTAAATATTAAAATAAAATAAAAAACACGATGTAATTAACTGAACAAATATACACCGACGGACCCCCCCCCCGATATTATGCTAGTCGCTATTCCATATTAAAAAAACTAACTGGACGAAATTTTGGAAAATACTGACGTCATATTAGGGCATAGTAAAAAATGGAAACCTCTTTGTTAAAATTAGTAATAGTAGTTTAAGTAGTAGAAGTAGTAGTAGTAGTAGTAGTAGTAGTAGTAGTTGAAGAAGTACTAGTAGTAGTACTTAGTAGTAGTAGTACGAGTAGTAGTAGTAGTAGCAGTAAAAGTAGTGGTAGTAGTAGTTGTAATAGTTGTAGTTGTAATAGTAGTAGTAGTAGTAGTAGTAGTTAGTAGTAGTAGAAGTAGTAGTAGTTGTCGTTATATTAGTTATAACTGCTTAATTACGGTTAACCGGTGAGATTGTTGGTGAAGGTAATTTTTAAACAATCGTTTGTCGAAAGGTTGCGTTTGAGAAAGTTGATGGATACGTTTACAAGATTTTTGAAGTTTGAAGTCGACATAAGAATGTCTATTAAAAAGAAGAATTTGCCGAATCGTGAATGTTGGTGCAAGGATATTGAAAATGAGGGATATACATCTATGGTTTTCAAATCAAATTTAATTAGTTCTTTTTCAGAGGTATGGTACATGTTCAAAAGTGAATAAAGAAAATGTGTTTAATTATAGGATACGTTATCAATCAAACCGGTCCAATGCGCACCGACAGTTGGGTCCCAAATACCGAACGTCGCACTGACGTCGTACTATTCTGAAAAGCAAACTACGTATGGTGACACTTGGTATTACACCATAGTAAGTATATGTAGACTGACTGTGGAACTTCTTAGTGAATGTAGTTACCGGCCAACTTTCTCACAACGCGAGGGTCGCTTTTGACATTGTCAACATTTTCAAAGATGATGGAGCAAAACAAGTAAAGGAAGACAATTAACTATACAAACTTGCTAAAAATATCATCTTTAGCGATGTTTCATTTAAATCGATTCTGTTTTGATCAGTTATGATAACAGATTTTTTCATGCTCAATTGAACGCTGCATTCTGATCAGATAGTCCGCTCACGTGACTTGTGTTTCGTGTCCCACCCGTATGAAAATTAACAATTAAATATCCATATCCGTACAACTTTGTCATAAACAAGTGTCTTAGTACTGTCATTTTATTGCGCTTATTTAGCGACGTTACTTTATGTTCGTCAATATTGAAATGAATTCATTGTTTAGTGCGATAATCAATGATGTACCGTTTGACGGAGATGAACCGAAAGTAAAACGATATTCGTAAGTAGGCAAATAAGAGTATGTTATTGTCCTAAAATGTTAAACAATTGCAGATTATATCCACATTATTTGTAATTGTAAGAAAAGAAAAGCATTTATTTGGAATTTCACCGATGTATAAACTGTCGACAAAATAAGTCATAATTTGTGCATATATTTATGCGTAATTTTAATCATTCCAACTCATTAGATGGTGCCACGACAGCCTTGTGTATGAATCAGAAAACCATACAAAGAGGAGTAATTAGCAAATGTAACTTTGCTCAAATCTGCTAGTTTTATATTAAAAGACGATAAAGTGAAACTTACTACATCTTTGAAATATGAATAAATAAGCATCAGAAAGAAAACATATATCCCTGCAAGGGGATGATTTTTGGTTTCTGCTTGTCTCTGGAGTTTTTGCTTCATTTATTTTTAGCGATGCCAAGTATTATAAACGTGTCTTTAATTGTTCAGTTTATCACGAATATCTGATGTTTGTGTATATATGGATGAGCAGTTGGGTTTTTTAATGTATTACTTTCGATTCAGCCTTGTTTAAAATTCAATTTTATGATTACATATATTTAAACATTTTACGATTCAAACATCTGGATTGTGTAGTTCAAAACACACTTTGTGCACTGTTTAATCATACTTGATGCATGTGAAATGAAACACACTGAAACTTTAAATTAAAAACATTTATTTATGAAAAGATACTTTTTACGTTTCGATCGGATTAAAAAAAAAGAGGCGTTATAGTGAGGGAATATGACACATTTTTCAAATTAGCCTTATGACGTGTGTATGGTGTTCCGATAAATAATTGCACGTTTAAGTATGCAAAATCTGATACGGCCTTTGTATTTTTACCAACCCTACATTACCTCCCGTTCTCACATGGCTGCGACTTCACGACGATCATCCCGATCAAGCCACGATCTGAAAAAGGTTTGGATCGGGGCCTATCGAGGCCGATCGGAGTCTAAATCGAGCAATTTGGCAAATTATGGTCTTCAATTCGACCGTACTACGATGCACCTACGTCAAACGCGCTGTTAACATGTTCTACTACGATGTTACGCAGACCGTTGCCGACCAGCGGCCGCGTTTACTGCGTTTACTGCCTGGACATTCAAGATCATACTACGACGCTAAGCAAACTTATATGACTGTACGACGATATCGCTAACATGTCTCCGATCATATTACGATTGTATTACGCTTCTAGTACGATTTTGGCGATGATGTATATATATCTTTGGTTAAAAACATATTTTTCACTTTTTTCCAAACTTCAAACATGAACGGACGTATTAATGCTGATCTGATTCATCTGGCTTTACTTCGGCAAGAACATATGTTAGTTGAACTTGAAAATGCACAGATAGTTAACAGGCGGAGGCGCATAAGAAGGCTAAGAAGACACTGGGTACGGGCATGGCTATAGGAGGCTCCAGTTTGGACAGTATGACACACTCCTGCGAGAACTCCGCATGGAAGACAGCAATTGCTTCTTCAACTGTTTGAAGATGGAACCAGCGATGTTCGATGAGCTGCTTCACAGAGTTGGCCCTAGGATTCAGAAGAAAGATACAGGCTTGAGGAAAGCGCTAGAACCAGGTGTCAAACTTGCCATTACTATCAGACATCTCTCTTCAGGAGATAAGTACCCTAGTCTAATGTATAACTTCAGAGTGGCTAAGAATAAGATAGCGTATCTCATTCCTGAGGTTTGCCCGGCTATTTGTGAGGAATTTAAAGATTAAGTGATAACATGTCCAACAACTCCATATTAATGGTCTCTCATAGCAGACGAGTTCAAGAACAGATGGAATGTCCCACATGCATGCGGTGCCCTAGATGGTAAACACGCGCCCATCAGATGTCCCCCGAACAGTGGCTCGCTTTATCACAATTTCAAGCACTTCTTTCTGTAGTGCTACACGCATTGACAGATGCTGATTACAAATTTCTATGGATTGTCTGCGGAGGTCTTGGTTCTATGTCTGATGCTCACATTTGTAATGAATCTGGGCTGAAACAGTGCATCGAAGACAGAGCAATGGGATTTCCAGCGCCAGACCCACTTCCTCATGACAACGAGCCGATATCCTACTTTGTTCATGGAAATGATGCATTTGGATCGAGGACATATTTGATGAAACCTTATTCGCAAAGACGTCTAATCAGAGAGCACTTAATCACAAACTACAGAATATCAAGGGGTCGCCGTGTGATAGAAAATGCTTTTGGTATTTTGGCACAAAGATGGCAGGTTTTACTCACAACCTTGCAGCAATTCCCAGCAGTGATACAAGGCACCATAGAGTGTTGTGTTTGCCATCATAACCTAATGCGATTACGCTACCCGGCTTTACAAAATGCCCAACTTGACCATGATGATGATGATGAGCACAATCCGGAGCCCGGTGCCTGGAGACAAGAAGCAAACATGCAAGAGGAACAGATTACAGGCGGACCAAACAGGGACAGCATCGCTGGGAAAAAACATAGGGAAATACTTAAATTCTATTTTAACTTCCCGGTCGGATCGGTACCATGGCAGGAACGAATGTTTTCCCACATATATGTGTTATTATGTACAGTGTTGGACATTTTAAGCAGTATATGTGCGGTATAATCAAGTTATAACGAATACGCTTTTACTACGATCATGAAGATCTCTCCACGATGGTTCCGCGCTGCCTGTACGATTACGGCGCTTCTAATACGTTCTTTTTACGAGTTTACACCGATTCTTGTCGGCCACGATCCCGCTACGCTTGTTTTGAGCATGTTCAAAATTAGCGTCGCGAAAGCGTAGAGCTCTCCGATCATGAAGTATCTACCGCAACCATACTGCGCATATGAAGACTCCACTACGTTTCTCCTGCGATGTGTCAGATCGGCCACGTTTTCGGCCACGCTTTGATCGTAGTAGAAGCGGCGTCTATGTGTTGACGGGGATTAAAGGTATTTCATTTTGTTCATATTAATGGCGACACAGTCTGGGAAAAACAGGAATGTTTGATCGCATAGAACAGGAAACAAGATAACCATAACATGAAAGTATTGCTGTCAAACGGTTCAAATGGTTCAATGCCAGACATGTATAAAGTAGAATATTGTTTTAAACAAAACACAACTAATGCAAGTACAGAACACACAACAATTTTGAAAAACGTCATTAGCGTTGACCGAAATCAAAGGAAAAATGGTGGCATTACTCGCCCAATCCGATAGCAACAGTTCGCCATAAATATTCCGCTCTGAAGGTAACATATTGGACCCTGATTTAAATTGACTTTGTATTATCATTGACAAGGAATGTCCACTGGGCAACATGTTTCTATATATTATTTTTGCCTCATCTGACATATAAAAGGTAAAAATCTAATTTGGATTATGCTGTCCCATTTTGTTATATTCTCATCTATAAAATATCATCGATTTAAATATTACTTAACACTGTTACATCACGTTACCAGAACATGCGTTGCGTGTTCTAATGTTTGCTTTGGTAATACATCCATCCTCCCTGACAATATGTTTTTTTTATAGTTTGCAAAAAATATATTTTCTCTGAAAAAATAACTTCGGTATCGGTAATGTAGCATCGCATTCTTGTCATCTACCAAGATTGTTTAAATCATGTCCCTGGTGTCAAACTTTGCCACGCCTTGGGGCTTACTTGTTTCACTTAAATTATTATGAAGTGAAAACTTCGTCCGAAACCGCGATATTGAGAAGTTTGGTATATGTCATGTAACATCGCATAGTAGTCCTCTACCAAAATAGATAAAATCATGTGATTGGGAGACAAGTGATCCTGCCTTTTAGGTGAATGTGCATACATAAATAACACTTTAAAATATTCTCAGCTGAAACCACATGACCAAAAGGCGTATTATTTGGCATGTAGAACCGCATGGAAGTCCTATATCGAGTCCGTTCAAGTAATTAGGTCGTTTTAGCTCCACCATAGGGGTAACTCGTTTCCCCCATGTTTATAGTGAGAATTTAAAAAACCTTGTCCAATAAAAGCCTTATGATCCATAGCTATAGTATTTGGCATGTAACATCGTATGTTTGCCACTACCAAGTTTGTTGGAATCATGTCTATGTGGACACATCTTGCCCAACCCAGGGGGTAACGTGTGTCAGTTAGATTTATAATGTGAAAACGTAAATATATTCTCCTCTGAAACCACACGAAACAATCTCTTATGTACATCTCTAATACCAGAAATTTGGTATTTCACCGGTAACATTTATGTTGGTCCCAAGCCAAGTTTGTTTAAATAATGCCCCAGAGGCCAAACCTAGCAAAAGGGATTACTTGATTCCCATATCTGTATATAGCGAAAACTTAAAATTGAACAGGTTGTTTATTGTCTAGTTTATGCAAATTATTTTGCCGGTAGTCAAACTGACCCAGCGCTATGTCATATCGGTTCCCTTATAATGTATATAGTTTATACTCTCAAAATCGTTATCTCGATGCCCAGATGCTTGGTATGTATTCGGAAACATAATATGATGGTCCTCTACAATATTGATTCAAAATATGCCCATGAGTTCTTAAGTGACCTTTCCCTGTTGATTTTATAAATAAAACATTACAACCACGAGACGCAGCAGCTTTCCTTATATGGCTGTAGTGCACTCCCATGAACACTCGAGAAGTCACATTCATTGCCCAAAAAGCTGATCAAAACAGTTCCGGTACTTCGGGTCTTGAGTAAGCAATATATAGCATTAAGTCCTCTTGTTCGTTCCGTTACTTCGCGTCTTAAGCGACATATAGCATTAAGCCCTCTTTGTCGTCCCGTTACTTCGGGTCTTAAGCGACATATAGCATTTAGTCGTCTTGTTGGTTCCGATACGTCGGGTCTTATGTGAGCGACATATAACATTAAGCCCTCTTGTTCGAGATTATTTATTATTATATCTTACATTTTTACAACTGTTTATGTTTTGTATTGTTGTATATATGAATTGCGAACAATTCACGGTAACATTCCATTGCATGTTTGTTGAGAGGAAACCCTACAGATCATCTAAAAGAATGTATACACGCTGTCAGCTATATTGATTTTAGAATCAATGCAAAAACATAAAATCGCGTGTCCTCTAACCTTAATTTGGTTTAAATGTGTTGTAAAAGAATTGTGTCCTCACAATTTGACTTAACAGGCTTAATACCTATTAAAGGTAGATAAACATTTTGTTCAAAGTTTAAAAGCGGTTCAACACTTTTCCTTGATTTTAAATGTACCAGCAACCATAATAAAACATACAAAGCGGGTTTAATCCATATGTGACTTAATCCATTTAAAATATACTTGAAACGAACAATATTGGTTTAAATTGTTTAATTTATATGCGACACCGTGAAAGTGGCTTTCATTTACTTAATTATTATTTACGTTCATTTATATGTTACGTTGTGTAACACCAAATTGTATGTGGCAATATGAATATATGTACAGGCGGTACTATTGCACAAAATATGTCATGCCGACTAGTTCCATTTACGGTAAATATAAAACACAAAGCCGTGTCATTCTGTATTTTACTTATAAATGCTTTTAATTGTTTTGATACCATAAAGGTTATATTTGAGTCGACAGAGAAGAATCCAAAGCTCAAGTGAGTGAATTTGTATGCACGTTTCTTAAAAACAGTTAATTAATATCAGATTTTAAAATCAATGCTTTTACATTATCTGTATATCTAAATATATATCATTTCAAAGTGTGTGTGTGGTCGAAGACGCAAAACATAAAATCAACTTTGTCTGGGAAATATTTTTTCTTTACCATAAATATCTCTTTGTGACATTACGACCCATATAAATGGTTTTTAATTTTACTAATTAATATTTTTACCCGTTTTAGTTTGTCCTGAATCCGCTCTATGTACGGTTTTAGAGTTCGGAAATTATCGTCCAATTCTTTTAATTTCATGTCATTTAAACCAGCATGCTACCACATTCTGCTGTTAATCCTGAGTTGAAATTCTTTCTCTATTTGGGCTACAAGCGTTCGCAGTCTTTGCATGTCCATCTGGTGTTGTGCATAATGTTTCTCTACATACGACTGGTCCACTAGTCCGAATCCCGAATCAGATAGGTATATTTTTACCTCTTTTAGTTTCGGTTCAATGGATTCCTGATAAGTTTTCTTGAAGCTCGTTAATTCTAATGAGTTTCGTTGATGGTCTAGGGTAGCCATGAGCCCTCTAAGAACTTGAATCATCATTGCAGCTTTGATGTCACTACTCTAATGAATATCTGTTACAGAATGTATCGCATTTTCTTTTGATTTAACATCATGTATACTAGTGACCAATTGTTCAAAATAGACACCACATATACCACATGACTTAGTGTCCACCTTTATTCCAGCAAAACTTTGATAAAATGAAGTGTCTGTACCTTTTTTTGGCATGCCTCTTATCCCGTATTTTTCTATACCTACGCGAAATAGT
This sequence comes from Dreissena polymorpha, assembly GCF_020536995.1. Taxonomy (NCBI): domain Eukaryota; kingdom Metazoa; phylum Mollusca; class Bivalvia; order Myida; family Dreissenidae; genus Dreissena; species Dreissena polymorpha. Next base: position 35,666,111 of record NC_068360.1, read on the forward strand.
CGTGACAGCCCGTTCCCTCATGTCTCGTAGTTGCTGTTCTTGTTTTTCCCTTTGACTTTTCTCAATTTCCTCTTTAGTCTGATCTTTCTCTAAGTCGGTTTCCTGTTTGTAGGCCGTTTCTACGTCATTTTCCTCATAAACATTATAACAGCCTTCTTTGTTGTGTTTAATTGCGGTCAATGTTTTTTCAGCATTGCAGAACTGCTCATCGAACATTCCTCCAATTTCTGTTGAAGTCTTTAGGGCACTTTTTGCAAGAATGACAATTTTATTTTCTGTTTTCCATGAGCATAGCAGTAATTGTTCAGATATTTGTCGACGATTCAACAAATCCATTAGTACATTAGCAACATCTGCTATTCCTGTAGCATTCTGCAAACGCTGCAGTGTTCTTCTGAGGCGCAACGGTGCATTGTCTCAAATTTGATTTTGGTCATCATATTCATTTACGACTGTTAATTAACTACTTCAACAGTTTTGCCAATGTTACAAACCAGAGTCATTGCCAGAATTAACAGTCTTTCAATGCCACCAAACATCATGGGATCATCTTCACATTTCTACACTAAAGTTTCCATCAAAGGTAAATGATCACAAAATCCTGCAACAGCAAATGCCATACATTTTAAACGTTCTTGCATTATCGAAATCATTTTTGGCATATTTTTATAGCTTGTTTGAAACCTCTGAATTGCTTTAGTTATTTTGAGGCCAGATGGAATGATGGACTCCACAAAAAACAAAAGGTTCAAATAGTTGTTTGGAAGAACTAAATGGAAATATGCAAAATTCTGACCCTTCAATTTCGCAATAATAAGGGAAGCCAAAGTAGAGTAGAACTCCAACCACATCATGAACACCCACGGTTCAAGAACGTCATCATCCTTCGTGCTAGACAATATGATAAATTTTGTGAATTTTTCAACAGATTCCCACACATTTCCCTTCAAAAGTTCATCAAATCAATCAATAAACCTTCGTGCGGTGCACTCCACATTCATGGTATTTCTGTTCGGTGTAACCATTATTGTGTTATACTTTTGGTTGAAGCACCTTCCTTTCATTATTATTTCGCAATTCAGCTGAATTTCCAACTGTCTCATTTTTGATGAAGATGATGTTTTGAACTGGTGTTTCCCAGTTGTTAATTGGAAAAGATAGTAGCCATACTCAATGCGCATGAAAACTTCCGATTGTCTAAAAGCCCGGCTATTGAGCAGCATACCTTTGTCACAAGCTGAAGCGTGTTTCCATTGACCTTGTAAGAACTCTTTCAGTTGCTTTTTAATCTTGTTTTCTGATATGTATTCTGTCAGATTTTTTATGTCATTCCCAAGTAGATTAGGATGACCATCGACACGCATAAGATCATTCCAGAGACAGAAGCAGCTTTTGTACCTTTCGTAGAAATTGTCCACCTTATTTGTAACAAACACTTCTACAATTGATGTCACTGCATCTAGACACTTCTTTTCAATCAAGCTTGAAGCTCCACTTTGGACATTGCTTTCACATTCTATGCACAAAACGACCAGTTTTATTTACATGCCTGCCAAAGTCGTCTTTTGTTTGCAGGCAATGTAGTTTTCTACAATTCTTTCCAATAATACAAGGCATATCTAATCTGAACCAATCACAAACCATTGCTTCGTTCCTAAGAGTCTGAATGCGCGAAAAGATTGGTTCAAGCCATTGCTGAATTCTTTTAAGAAGGACAACAGCCAAATTCACACGAGCCTCTTTTTTAAAGACTTCAATAACTTGCGTTTTCTTCTCAGCTTTGGAAGAAATGAGATATTGAATCATGTCGAGACAACGCGGTCTTTCTTTAGGATGAACGGCATATTTTCACTACTTTTCAATACACTGTGTATTATCTGACAGTACCCAGTTCAACATCCAAGCAGCTCCCAGTTCATCAAAATCGTTACAAGCCTCAAACATTTCGATTGTTTCTAATATAGCATCTTTAAGCATCAAATTTCATTCTCCAAGTTATGTGGACTGCGTGTTACTCTCGTAGAGAAGAGATCTGCACTTCGTGAGGAGAAATTTGCCGATCACTGCTTCATCTTCTGTCCTTTTGGCCATTAAAACCGCTTTATCTCTTTTTCCATAGGTGAACAACATTTCGGCTGCTTCTTTAATATTTCCTGTAAATATATAAAACAAAACATGTATTCCCATATTGCCGAATAATACTTTTCTGTCAGATTTTAACAATCATAACGAATGCATTTAAATGAAAACCAAAGACACTGTTTTACTCTGTATAAACCCCAATCATGCTACACTATGCATAATAATTTTATTAAAGCCCACATCACGTTAGAATAGAAATTATATTTTTCTCCGATAAGTTTTTGAAGAATAATCAGAGGTTCGGTACATGTTCACACTTGTGGGGTAATCTACGCATAGATACTCCTCACAATAAGTTTTGTTTGCGAGAACACTACTACACTGTATAACAGTGCAAAATATTATGGCTTAACATCATATATCAACAAAGATTGATCACATTACCTGAGTTAGCCAATATCTCAGCTGCTTTGTTAATGTCGTTTCTGTCAGTAAGAAATTGGACACGATCGTTGGTATCTTTAAATTTCTCAACAGCTTCCATCATTTTGTCTTCCTTTTAGTACTTATGATACAAATATGCCGCTCTATTTAGATTGAACATAAACTAATATTGTATGCAGTTGTGGATTGCTATATTAATTTAATTACCACATATTTTAGCTCGAATATATAACATAATGATTTGTATCAAATTCAATAAAAAAATATATAAGTATATAATTGGCTGACTAATATTTTACTCAAGAGGGACGTAGAAAAACGTGTCAAGCCAATTGTCAATACTTCTTGATAGTTCCCGAAAAACTGTTTTATGGAAACAAAAGGATTTTTGACCTTAAAATATGACCCTGACCTTCGAGATAGGGAGATGGGTTTATCACCTAAAGTAAGCAAGATTTCAAATAGCGGTGTTCGGATAATAAGCCAGAAAGAATCATCCTAGATTGGGTTTTGGTTGAAGCATTTAAAGCTACTCAGACACTGCAGTTCGCTGTTTATCAATAGGTGGAGAACACATTTAACACTATTTTTGTTGCAGTCGGTTTCTTGTTTGGAGCGTAAATCTGGAAGTACAGGTTAATAACCTTTAATGCCAAACACAAGGACCATAATTCTGCCCACAGTATGTTCATAGTTATTGTCCTTTATTTATTCTTTATGTGAGGAGCATACATTCACAATTATTGAAGAACATATTTCTTTTCTGTATTTGATATTATTCCCTTTGTATTGAAGGGAATCATGTTTTTCAGGGTGTTTGGTTAATAAATAAACATAACTTGCTTATTTGCACATACTTGGAATGTCAATATCACTTTTTATGGTTATTTCAATTCGGGTAAATTAGACTTTTAAATTGACAGCACCTTATCCGTGATAGCAAACTTAAGCTAAAAACTCGTCTGTATTTGAAGGGTTCAACACAAAAGATATGGTGGGACATTGATAATATGTTCACGATAGTATTGATTTTGTGTGCATGACTTACTCAATGGTGATAATTACGCAACGCACTTGGGAATACAACATTACTTAAGGTTAGCAGGACATACTTATATCAAGTAAATATAACTACTCTTCCAACTTTGCCTCAGTGGAATGACGCGTTACACTATAGTGTGCATTACGTTATCGATGACGATAACTATATGTTAATGTTATTGCTAGGAAATTATACACTTTATACAAATAAAATGACTGCTAAAGGAACCTGTTTAAAAGCCAGAGTAATTGTCAAAAATTGCTTTGCAGACTTTTCTAAATTAAATTTGTTCAGGAAGTGTAAGGGGTGATATTTGAACATTTCATGCAAACATAAATTATGGTGTCTGTTCTCCTGCCTTGCTAATTCATTGGAAATACTGTTACTTTACTGAAACATGTTCCTTTGATCTCTGTGTGGCATTCAAGTGTAACAAAGATTAAAAGATTATATAACTATTACAAAAGGTAATTGCCTTGATATTGGGAAATGGAACAGACACATCAAAAGGTTATGTTTAGTTGATATGTTCCAGAAGTTCGGAGTTATTAACATCTAATATGAATAATTACCGTAACCCAGTATTTTTTTAGGAATAAGGATTATTAAAGGTTGTTTAATAATTGTAAATAGGACAGAAAAAATGTAATGTTAGAAAAAAAACTTGCTAATTATGTTCCTATTAATTAGAGCACGAAAAGTGTTGATCTGTAACACTAATGTTTTAGGTACACTATGAGATTTTTATTATAAAATGACTTTTCATTGCTTATCATTATTCATACTTTTAATGGAAGAAACAATATAAGATGTAATTTGAAATGCAACATTGGATTAGACTAGATAGGTTTTCGTTAAATAACATTGTTTGTACATCTGAATCAGCTCTATAAATTGAAAATCAAAGTCACAATATTTGAATGTACATAATCCCAACTTACAAATAATTAGTTGTATATCTTCGTATACTGCTTGTTTTTTTCTACATTATTGTAACTGGTTATAACTGGCTTTCAACATTTAGTTCAATTGTGCATTTATTTTGTTTTACCAGCCAATAGGTTGAAATATGGGACAATCATTAAAAACCAAGTGTGTTTGTCTATACACTTAATAACCCTGTGTGCCAGATTCTCTTATTTCAAATAAAATCGAATTAATAATGTTAATTACGCTTAAGAAATAGTTTTGATTTGAATTGATGCGTACTTGTGTTAGTTTGAGGACTGCATATGTTATTGTTAGTGATGAATTAAGGAATGAATTTGTATTTCTTATTTCCTATGCATGCTTTATTAAAAAAATATGTGTCACATCATACATCGTTTTTATTTATATCATATAAGTTAACATGACTTGATTAATATGTACCGGTTTATTATATTGTAAATGATTAATCGAAACTACGTCAGGTACAAAAGTGATTATATATTATGATTTAATAATTAATTTGCACGTACAATGACTCCCCTGATATTGTTTACTTTAAACACGCAATAAACTGTTAAAGGGCGCCTCTTTTACGCTATACACCAATAGCTTTCATGTTGTTTTAAAAGAAATCACATAGCATTCTGAAATTTATAAAGAAAAGTATGTGTTAGTTATGGATATGCTTATTACTTTATTTAAAACGCGTTATTGAAACAACTTTTTAAATTTTAATCATCATAAAACTGCAACCGTTCTTGGAAGACGTTAAACAATCGCAGTACGTTCGCATTTGATAAATTAAGAAATTTCGAACGATTCGATTCTCGTTCGATATGACCACACATAAATTACCGCAAGTAATCAAACGTTAACTAGAAAGCTACCCCGAAAAAGATCAGAGGGCCATTGAATGTAGTTAATTAGATTTATCAGTTTTACCTGACAATGTTAAAAATTATAAGTTCAAACATATCAAGTTCAGGCGTCAAATCGCAAACTTCAAGTAATGAAAAAAGAAAGAATATTGCAACATATTTAATAGTTCATCAGTATTAAAACCTTTGTGGGCATTCTATACACACATGATACATACAGAGAGACACGGTGCTATACTATCAAAATATTAGTATACATTTGTATCGACAGTATGTGATAGGATTATCAAAAAATGTGTGTTCTTTGTAAGGCAAATTGTATACAAAATGTAACGGATAATCGGATAATAATTACGACTGATACCTTATTGTGTTAACTGTGCTCGAGCTGTCACTTGTGTGAATAGACCCATCAACCGATTCATTTAAAGGGTCTTTTTTTTAAACTTTACCAATATTTCTGGTTTGTTTTGCTGAAATAAAATATATAATTGTCAAATTGGTATATTGGAATATACACATCACATGAAGTGCAATTTACATGAAAAGCGAGTGCATTTAATGAACTAAAATAACTGTCGTTACTTGAAATGGCCGTTTTCAAACGTTTTTTTTCAGTAGATGCACTTGTGTACTGTTTTCACTTTTGAATATGCTCTTTCTGTGGCCTAAGATTTAAACCGACCGATACATTGACTATAGATAGATCCTCCCTTCTGGTGTTAAATGATTGTTTGCAATAATTATTTATCAAATTTAAAGTTGTAAGGGTCATTTAATAAAATGCGTCTGGTTTATTTGGCATGAACGAATACCTTATGTTCTTGGCCAAAGCCCTATTGGAATATGATTCAATCGGATATTTCTTGTCATCCTTGAACGTGTGTCCTGATAAACACATAAATAACTGAGCAGTAATACACGATCGAAAAGAGATTATTGTAAACAACTGTCTTCAACGTGTATACCTAAGAAATAACATTTAGTTTATAAATATTCACAGAATAAAAGATCTGTGGTTTGCTTTGTTTCGTATTAAATTATATTTAACTGATGATGATGCAACCATGACCATATACAAACAGTTAATTAGCTATCTTCACCAGCAGGAGAGGAAATCAGTTTTATACAATGTCTCTATTTATGGCGAGGGACCAATTGCATAGCAATGAACACAACACAAATAAACTACACAAGACATACATGCAAATAAAAAAACGCACAAACATGAACAAAACAGTGCTCACCGCCTTTGAATCTTAAATGCAAACGCACTGGGGGTTTAAACCGTTTAAAGGAGCTAAAAACCTCACACTTGGCCCACAAGTATTCATTAAATATGTCAGTGTACATACAACGTTACCTCATAGCATCACGCATAAAAATAAATACCAAAACGAGTATACATTTCAATTGCTACTGTTAGACTACCTAATGGTCGTATACAAAAGAGACAATCTGAAGCAAGATAAAATGTAACCAAAACGAGTATAGAATCATACAGTCATTCAATTCGTAGCATGTACTGAGATAGACATATCTTGATGATAGAAACATAGCTATCAATATTCCGCACTAGATAATAATTGAATACTTCATTATTGTAGTACCTATTGGTCTATCAACTTTTTACCTTTCTCGAATGAATTATAATTCATTTGCAGTGAGACAATACTGTAACCTTTCTTCAACAGCGCTGACATTTCGGGCGCAAATTCAACATTTATTCTAATTGAGCATGGTGTTTCGTCTTGCTTAGCAACTTCATGCTGAACGTGTGCTATTTTCTCTTTAAACATTCTCGTAAGAATGAATGTCTGCTCGGGGGTACCAGCCTTTAAAACTAATGAATACAGTGGAAGAATTTCAGCTATCGTCGCTTCAATACTTTTGCAAGTCGAATGTCTTACACGAAGCAATTGAGTCTCTGTGTCAAATTTAGTATTTGCCTCTTTCAGAACTGTTGATCTTGTGTTGTTTAGCATAACTATTATACTGTCAATGTGTACGTTTATTTCCTTTGATACTTTCAATCCATTATTATTTATATTCTCAATTTCTCTTTCGCAGTCTTCAATGACAGCATGTACTCGCGCCCTTGAGTTTTCTAACGATGCTTGCGCACTTCGGTATTCTTCTAAGTGAAGTTTACATTGCTCTGTCACTTTGTTAACATGCTTGCATTTTCTGTGAATAAACAAACACTCGCTACAACATAGCAATGAATGATCTTCACATATAAATTTAATTATTTCAAAATGCTCCTTACATCTGGCCATGCCTTTCATATCCACTTCAGATGGCAAAAAATCCGCTTCTTGGACACTAACAATGTCATGATTTCCAAGCGTATATTTAAGGTGTAAATTCTTGCATGTGCTGCAAAGGAATTCTTTACAGATTGAACAGAACAACGAGGCATCGTTGTGTTTGTTATCCCTTATTCAAGGATCGCAAAGTCTCAAACAACTTGACCTCCAATCACGTCACTCGATAGTTCGTACCACGTATCGTCAACACCACCGGTAGCCATGGCATCTGTTTTGTGTTGAGCAAAATTTAGAAT